>NW_024582902.1:170156-177656 GCF_018398535.1 Haplochromis burtoni | reverse complement strand
GGTTCAATGAGTTCCCAGTGCTGAACTTTCTAAGAAGAATGTGGAGGTCAGAGGTCAGCACACAGATGGCTGCAGGAGGAGGAAACAAACGCGTCTGCGGTTCATTTCAAACATAACGAGGAGCTCGGTGTCCACCAGAGGATCACCCCACATCTCAGCCACACATGGCGCCGTTGGACCCTCAGTTTGTCCCGGCTGTCACAGTGTAGGGTCTGGATGATGTCACAGAGAGCGGGTCCCCTGATGCAACATTCAGTTTGGTACAGTGGGCAGACACGCTAACGTGTTCGCACATTTAACTAAAGAAGCCACCTTAAGACATGTTCTGCCAGTCTCAGCCCTTATATGGTCGTCTCAGGCACAGAAGCTCCGCCCCTCAGCTGACTGTCTTCAGGCTTTGGCTGGCATCATTGTCCTCTGTTAGAATGAGCATGGCTCTGCTTGGCTCACCTTCTCTGTGTACGTTCTTCCTTTAGCATCATTCAGTCTCTGTCCTGTGCTGATCACGTTCAGTGGGACGACTGGATAAGCGCTCCACTCTGTGTCTGTTTAACTGTCCGGCACTACGTCCCAGTAAGACCGAGGCCGTGCTTACCTGTGAACTAGCATCAGTCAGAGTTCATGTCGTCTGGTTCACATATTACATCTGCAGCAGGGCTCGGTGTCACAGAAAGAAGCATTATTTTGAACTGTGACTCATGCTAAGCTGCTCTCAGAGTCCAACAGTAAGAATGGAAATAAGGGAGCTGTGTGTCATGTGTTGGTTCAGACTGAGCGTGCTCAGAGCGTGAGCTGCAATCACACTTCAGTCCTGAGGTGGCACTGTGACCGCCTCCAGCCGGTAAAGCCGATCAGATCAGCGCTCTCTCTCTCTGAGCCAGAGTCTCTCGCTCATCCCGGCAGCAGATGGTCTCTCTCTCTTGCCCTCGCCCGCCCTCTTGCTCGCCCACTGGCAGATGGTCTCTCTCTCTCTGAGGATGACAGAACGTGCCAGGCGCCGTCGAGCAGAGAGGCAATAAAGTTTACAGTGATTTGAATTTAGAATTTTTGAATGTTGGCGGCCGACAGGTGAGTTATTGATTACTGATGTCAGCGTGCGATCACATGGTCAGCAGGTCATGGGTTAAACACTCAGACTGTGGATTCACATTAGAGCATTTATATTTATGAAACGTTTGAGCTTCTGTTTGTGTGTTAGCTGTTATGTTTCTTTGTGTTCTGGTTGTTTCATGTTTTGCTGTAAGAACACGTGATTTTACCAACTTTGGGGATGAATGATGTTAATTGGATTTTATTGTCCTGTTTTCTGTTTGAACAAATAGCATCACCTGTTTTTAACTTTCAGGCTTCAGAGCTCAGTTGTGAGGCTGTGCTGTCACAGTGACATGTTCAAAGTTGGTGTTGATCTGCTGGATTAAAGCAAAGATGACCTCTGAACTTTGTTCTCTAACGTGGTGCCTTTAAAGACCAGCTCAGTGTTTGGAACGAATCTGTTTCCTCTATTAGCTCCTCACTGACAGTAAAATCTGTCAAAATGTGTGGTGCTGTGTCAACACACCAACACCAGCAGGCTTTCTTTAGTGGAAGCACCTGCACAGGTTTGAGGTTGGGCACTGGCAACACGTCAGTGGAAAACAAGGACAACCCGCCAAGTGAGCAGCTGGTTTCCTAGCACAGGTTCAGGACGTCACTGAGGAGCATCTGCTGCTAATGAACCCGTTATGGTGCCATCGTAAACACCCTAAAAGGGTCAGAGGTCAGGAGGTCTGACACGTCACTACAGAGGTCAAGTGTTAGGGGTCTGTCACTGCTGAGGTTATATCCGGTAATGGGCAGGTGTCTCAGGAAAGGTTTGAGGTTTAGAGTTCAGTGAAGTCACTGATGAAGTTCTGGGGACGCCGAAAAGGAGCTGGACAGGGGTCAGGGATCAGGGGTCAGGAAGGGGTCACTGAGGAGGTAAGCGGAGGAATAACCTCAGACTGTGTTTGTGTTCTAGGATGATGCTGAATGATCGGTGGACCATCATGAACAACAGCAGCTCAGAGCTCGACAGCAAGCGGCCAAACAAGCACAAGGTATCTCCACGTTAGCCGTTAGCACCTAGCTGCGTTGGCTCAGACAGCAGAGAGCCGCGCAGAGTTAAGTCGTGTTAATCTGGAGTTAAACTGTCAGATCAGCGCAGGAGTAATCTTCAGCATATGTCGGCTTTACTGCAGATTACACCCTGCAGGAGCATGCAGGATTTACTCTGAGGCGATCTTCACGCCACTTCTAACTAGAGATGGCACAATACCACTTTTTTATGTCCAATACTGATATCATAAATTTGGATATCTGCCGATACCGATATGAATCCGATATAGTGTTTTTTAATCAATAAAACAGTTTTTTGAATATCTTGCTGCATTTTGTATAAGTTCATACTAAAGTTTAAATAAACAACAACACTAAAGCTATTCTGTTATACCTGTATGTAAAAAATACAACAAAATATGTCATAGATCAGCAACACTGGTCAATCTAATAAACTTAAACCTGCTCCATCCTCCCTATTCTGGTATTTTAAAGAGTAAGCAACCTAACTAATAGGGTTGCAAACTCCCAGCAAAAAAAAAAAAAAGGGAACCACCCACCCTCCACCTCATGATGCTTAATCGATGTAATCAACTTTAATTTGATGCAGTGTGAAAAAAAAATGCACAGAAATCAATTATTTTTCAAGAAATATTAAATAGATTCAACATCTTTCTTCAACAGAACTGCACAGATGGTACCATCCCAAAGGAAAAAGTACTACAGCTTACTAGGGTATATATATATTAGACTTAACAGTTACTATATACAGTAATGGACTTCTATACATTTTACATCAGATTAAAACTTTGGGTATAAGATTCAGATAATTATTTAATAAAAGCTCGACATTTTAAATGAGAATAAGAAAGAAAAGTCTGTCTTTGTGCCCCCTTTTCCCTGTTCATGCCCTGTCGGCCCCCCTGGCTAAACTTTGCTAGATCCGCCCCTGCACAGTTACAGCCGTCAGCTGCTAGAAAAAGATCCTGGAGTAGAAAGTAATAATAAATAAATTCTAACAACAGCTGATCAAGCTTAAACGTGCTGCTGTTGTTCAGCCGCTGGTTTCCTCTTTCTGGTGCAAAGTGGGCCAAAAACAAAGAAGAGAGCCGATCAGCTGATCATTGATCAGTTTCGTGATTGAAGTAGCAGCAGGAGAGGCAGTCGCTCCATATATCGTTTGTTAAGCTCAACGCTGGAAAGCTTTACAAACATTCAGAGATGAACTTACACACTTGCTTTACTTCTCTCGGGGAAAACTTCCTCGGAGATGAAATGCTGATTTGGTAGCGAGGCTACAAATACACACAGCCGCTCTATCACATGATGCACACTGCTCCAACGTGCTACGGTTATGAGCCGAGTTACGCTGTGTCGCAAGTTTTCTGAGGTGCTTTTTTGATATTTAATGGATCGGATTACATTTTTTATTTCTCTTGGATATCCGATCCAGTAATTTAGGTCAGTATCGGACCGATACCGATACGTAATATCGGATCGGTCCATCTCTACTTCTAACCCTCACACACGCTCTGACAGGAAGCTGCACACAAAATGCACTGTCCTAACACGGAGCGTCATGACTGCCGCCGCCATGTTGGTTTTGATTTCAGGAAGTGACCACATTTGGATGAGAGAGTAATAAACTACCGGCAGAGGCGGGCAGAGTAGCCAAAACATTGTACTCAAGTAACTGTAGCGCTACCACAACATGGTTTTACTCAAGTAAAAGTCAAAAGTAGCCGTCCAAGAAATTACTCGAGTAAGAGTGAAAAAGTATTTAGTAAAAAAGGCTACTTGAGTACTCAGTAACTGATCATAACATCTGATTTAATGTTTAACAATGAGATAATCAGACAGACACATTTTAAAGACTGAAAAGCAACAAAACAATAATAAAGCTAAGCAGAAAAAAGAAATATTAGGGCAGGTAGACATTATCTACCCCAGTATTTATATATTACTTCTGCAAATGTCACAGCAGATAGAGTAACATTAACACAACAAGTCTGACTTATAACCTGCAGGTTTGTGTCTGTTGCCTGCATTTTTGGTTAAAACGTGTTCATTACTCATCCACTGATGCTACTCACACTGAGTAGCCAGAATAAGAGTAGTGATACTTCATAATAATATTACTCAAGTAAAACTAAAAAGTACATTTGTCATGGTCCTGAGCCTGCCGACTCAGTGTTTTGTGTTTCCTTATGCTTTTGTTCATTCCGAGTATGTATGCTGTGGTGATTTGCCATTTGTTAGGTTTCTGTTCTTTGCCTGCCTGCTCCCACTTCTCTGTGTTCCCTCCGTCTGTCCATGGTGTCACACTGTCTGCTTGTGAATCTGTCTGTTTAGTTCTGTGTCTTGTCTGGTTCTGTGTCTGTGAGTTTCCTGTTTTATTGTGAAGGTCTCCGTCTGATGTGAGTGTGTTCAGATTACGTTTCCCCCTGTCCCGTCAGCTCTGATTTCTCCCAGCTGTGTTGCCCTCCTGTCTCTCATCCCCTGATTACTGGTGTGTGTATTTAAGCCCTGTGTGTTCTCCTGCGTTACTCTGTGTTCCACGGTGTCCTGTTCCTTGTCTGCGGCTCTCTGCCTTGCATCCCTTTTGGTTTCTTCTCAGGTTAGGTTTCTTTAGTTATTGTCCTCCCTCATTGCCTGTTTTGCCACCACTCCACTTTGTAAATAAACATCACAAGCATTATCATCCACTGCTTGCATTTTGGGTCCTTTCTCCCTCCAACACCACACGGCTCGCCTCGGCAGCCGTGACAACAGTCTAGTAAAACTACTCCAAAAAGTACTTTTTTCTTAAATGTTACTCATGTAAATGTAATTAGTTACTACCCACCTCTGCCTACCAGCTAATGCTAACTAGCCTGGTTGTCAGACTTCATCACACAAACACACAGATACCTGCTAATTAGTAAGATCCAATCACAATCCAGCAACAGGAGATTCAGTTCCCGGTGAGATGGTTCGGTTTTTAGCATCACATGACCCTGAGCTGTCGTCTTCTGGCTAATGTTGCTTATGCTAGTTTGGCTGCTAATATGGACCCTCCTTAGAGGGTGAGGTTGGTAAACTCTCAGTGCTGATCCAAATTACGTTATCAGGTAATGTTACAAGCTATCTATCAACAGCTATCTGTAACTTAGCGTTTGTCTGTGTGTGTTCGTAGAAGGTGTGCAGCTTCCTGTTATGGTCTGGTGGCACCTTGGTCATCATCGCAGTCATTGTTGCAGCAACAGTTGCCATCTTGTACCTGAACCACTATCCTCTACCCTTCATCAGCAGGTAACACACCTGTACATGTCTCTCTTTCTTTCCTTCTGCCTGTCTAAATATAAATCTGGGATTGTCATGGTTACAGGGGGGAAGTGTCCTCATCTGTAGTTTCAACCAATCCCAAAGAGTCTGGGCCCCTGGTGACAGTGTCACGTGTTGCAGACGGAGAGCCAATCAGCATCTTCCTGGACCCAAACTGTCCGGACTTTAGTGAGCACTTCCTCCGATGGGAGGTGCTGCAGAGCTCGCTGCTACGGGCGCTGACCAATTACAATGCAGATGATTGGCAGGACCACGGATTTGTCCAGAAGCTGGAGGAGGAGCTAAAGGTGTTATTAGGCCACACCCACAACCTGAGAGTGGAAGCTGATTCGCTGAAAAGAGGCCAAGGTGTTCTGGACCAACGATTGGACAGACTGCAGAGTGAACAGAGCCGCATCGTCAAGGTATGAATCAAAGTAATTAAAATGTAATTGAATGAATGAAATAGGAATGCACTGCTGGAAGAGAGTGAAATGTAATTTTATTTAAGTTAAATGAAAGAGAAGACCGACATCCCCTAGGCAACATTAAATAAGACACGAAACTGATACAATATCAAAATATCGAGTTTGTACACAAATGAGGCATCTGTCATGGTGATATAGATACATATGGATTACAAAAGAATACATAATCCAGTCTTTAAGTCTGATGTCATTAGCCGTTTCCAGGTCCAAACTCTGCTTCAGGTCCCAAAGTCAAACAAACACTGCAGCATCACTGAGTTAAAAACTGTCTAAATTCTTTCATCTTTAATAAAATGATCAGCGTTGCTGTTTTACCAGGTGTAACTATGAAGTTTAACATCCAGGCATCCATGAAAACAGAATTTATTACATTTAATGTTGTTAGAAGTTAGCAGGAAGTTAGCTCGCTAGCTTCCAGCTAAACATGATATAGCATGTTCTGAGAGAGAGACTTCTGAAACAATTCAAATGTACAGCTCTGATCAACCTGAAGTCCACTGTCATCTCCTTTCCTTTGACAGCAAGGCAAAGCTAGGTTGTTGTTACTGGTCTTATATTACTAAACAGTCCCTCCTTCTTTGTGTACCTGTACAGGTGATGTCTGACAATCACTCAGGTGTGTTGAAGTTGGTGGCAGGTTTCAGTGATTCTCTGCTCAGCCTGCAGAGGGAGACAGATAGTCTGAGGAGCCTGAAGAGTGAGCTGAGCAAAGACAGCACTCTCACAGGTAACGCACACGCGCGCAAAAAAAACAATGAAGAGAGACAGAATGTATGTGGTTTCTGTATAGAAGCCTAATATTCACGGGTGAAAGGCGAGTACAAGCAACCTCCAGACAGTCGCCTGGAACCGGATACAAACATCGAAGTGTAGAAAGAACCACAACTCAAGCGGGAATAAAAAAGCGGAATCACCACTCAATCATACCAAACAATAAAATCTACCTAGAGACAAAAATATCAAACGAGACTTCTATCTCCCCGCAATAAATACCCAGCACCTCCAAATCTGAGGCCATGGTTCTCAGCCGGAAAAGGGTGGAGTGCCCACTCCGGGTCGGGGATGAGTTCCTGCCCCAAGTGGAGGAGTTCAAGTATCTCGGGGTCTTGTTCGCGAGTGATGGGAGAAGGGAGCCGGAGATCGACAGACGGATTGGGGCTGCAGCTGCAGTAATGCGGACGCTGCACCGGTCCGTCGTGGTGAAGAGGGAGCTGAGTGTAAAAGCGAAGCTCTCAATTTACCGGTCGATCTACGTCCCTACCCTCACCTATGGCCACGAGCTGTGGGTAGTGACCGAAAGAACGAGATCGCGGATACAAGCGGCAGAAATGAGCTTCCTCCGAAGGGTGGCTGGCCTCTCCCTTAGAGATAGGGTGAGAAGTTCGGCCATCCGGGAGGGGCTCAGAGTAGAGCAGCTGCTGCTCCACATCGAAAGGAGCCAGCTGAGGTGGTTCGGGCATCTGACAAGGATGCCCCCTGGGCGCCTCCTGGGTGAGGTGTTCCAGGCATGTCCCACCGGGAGGAGGCCCCGGGGCAGACCCAGGACACGCTGGAGAGATTATATCTCTCGGCTGGCCTGGGAACGCCTTGGTATTCCCCCGGATAAGCTGGAGGAGGTGGCTGGGGAGAGGGAGGT
>NW_024582902.1:156451-168846 GCF_018398535.1 Haplochromis burtoni | reverse complement strand
CTGGGCCTCTTTGCTTAGGCTGCTGCCCCCGCGACCCGGCCTCGGATAAAGCGGACGAAGATGGATGAATGGATGGATGGATATAGTTCAGTTTCACAGTACAGCAACATTTTGAACACAAAACATTTTAACCTGAATTCTCAAACGTCACTTCAGAGTGATAGCACAAATGCACATATTTAACTGAGTGATGTTCTCGGTTATAATGAGCCTTTTGTCTTCGCTTTTCTCCTCCCCGTCCCTCGGTCCTGTCCGTTCTCACCATAATTACTTAAAAAGTAAAATAAATAATAAAGATTGAATAAACTATGAAAATCACGTGGACGAGTACACGAAAAGCCAAAATGGTCCGTGTGGGAACGCAAATCTATTGGGACTAGTTCTGGACGGTACAGTGTCAGACAGGAAAGGCAAAAAAAGTCCAAAACTCCAGGATTGTGTGTTTTTGGCTCAGACTGCCTCCTCGAGTTTGTGTGTTTGTGGTACAGCCTTCATGTTATCGACGAGCCTTTGTTTAATAACAGATATCTAACACACTAACTGACCTGTGAGTCACTGACTGTGCATGCAGACCTGTTGATTTCAGATGAATGACACACAAATAAAGAAGATAAGTAGCTGTCACCTGAGTCCAGGTGTGTCTGACAGGTGGACAGAGTGACCTCCACAGACACACCTGTGTTGCTGATGATGTCATTCCCCCTGTCCCTCAGCTGTCAGACCCAGGGACTGCAGCGACATCCTGAAATCTGGTGTCTCTCAGGATGGCGTTTACTCCGTGTTTCCAACCCACGACCCCAATGGCTTCATGGTTTACTGCGACATGAGCACAGATGGAGGAGGCTGGATGGTACACACACACACACACACACACACACACACACACACACACACACACACACACACACACACACACACACACACCCTAGGTGCTAATTCGTTTGTCAGCCTGAGCTTGTTAGACACCTGCTTCGGTTTGACTAGCTTAGCATACAGGAGACCTGCAGGAGATCCTGTCACACCCAATGTTCCCTCTAAGCTGCGCGCGTGCGCAATTGCGCACTGCTGGCACGTCTCTGCGCACAAAAAAAAAATCTAACCTGAATTGAAATTAAAATGAAAACTTTAACAATCCTGTTCTGCAGTGTGAGTCAGTGACTGGCTGCTCCTGTATGGGATCAGAACGATGCCACCTTATCCCACAGTCCAGCCAATGATGCGATTCACATTCGTATATACGCAGCTAATCAACGTCGCTGACTGGCTCTGACAGCGTCCTTATGTGCCGACACCGGTGTTTAGCGAGCAAAGCGGCTGATGTGGAGTGAAGCCACGTTAATGACAACGTGCACAACCATTGGAGATGTGAGCAGGACAGACGAACAACTGACGGGAAAAGTGTGGACTTTATACCAGTTTTTAAATTGTGTTGATCGGCCACGTAAAACCAGAGTTATGATAAAATATCTGCAATGTTTGGTTTTCTTCCTGAATACTGTCGTTGTTTATATTTACTGCAGGAAGAAACGGTAAAAACAGCGTTTTATATGGAAAACGCTCGAAAGCCTGTGAGCAAAAAAAACTCCACCCCCCCTCCCTTTCCTATTCGTCCAAAAAAAGTACCATGTCGACCAATCAAAAAATGATATGGCAACGTGGCATCTAGTTGTTAAGAAACGGGGGGAAGTTTTAGGAGTGACGGCGGAGCGGCACAAATAATTTGTGTGGCATCAGATTTGATGCCGAACAGCTGATTGTTCTGTAAATAGTTTGAAAGGTTTATTTAAAAACACCTTGGCTGCATTTTTAGGTAAACAGCTGCAAAACACTTTGTTGTTTGCATAACTCAGTTACTTTTTTGAAGAAGTAACTATATAATTAACTGCCCAGCATTGGTCATTATTTACTGTATGTTGCAGACAGAGTTACAGACTCTCCCAGACCACAGACTCACAATACAGTCAGAGCTTTATGAAAAATAAAGAAAGTTGTGTTTTCAAACTTGGAGTTCAAGTTATTTTTCCTTCCAGTAGTGTTAACATGCTACAGGTCATGAACAAGATTGTTTTTAATTTTCATTGTAAATGGGCTGAAGCAGGTAATTTAAAGTAGTCTAACATAAATGCTGTAATTTGATTACTTTAATAAACATATAACTTGGATGCTGGCATGACCACACTGCACACGTCTGCTGTTGCTCACAGTGGTCCAAGGGACGCTCAGTTTGTGTTCGCTCAGACACGTGAAAAATTAGAGGGAACATTGATCACACTTCATCAATCACACCGATTAATTTTATCAGCACGACTGTTTCTTTAATTAAGACTGATAATGTACCTGTCAGAGGCTTCACACCTGTGTGTGTGTGCGTACAGGTGATTCAGAGGAGGGAGGACGGCTCGGTGAACTTCTTCAGAGGATGGGAGGCTTACAGGGACGGATTTGGGACAACGACTGGAGAGCACTGGCTTGGTCTGATACACACACGTTGGTTTTCCTGTGTTTGTGGGGGCCATTACTCACTGAGTGCACACACAGGAACCTGAACTTTATCCTTCTTAGCTGAAACAACGGGACACTGTTATCCAGTTTCCTCAGGTTTTTTTGAGCACACGTTGCACACCATGCTGAGATATTTCAAGCTGTCAGCTCACAGCTTTGAGAATCATCCTAAAATACTTTTTAGATGCTTAACAAAGAAAACATTCCTGTAAATATGGTCAGGTACAAGGACTGGAGTGGAACTGAATAAAAAAGTAACCAATGTCCAAGAAGAACTTCAGAAAGCTGGATTAATGTTTTAAATCGAGAAAACGAGAACTAAAGTTTTTAAATGGATGATTTAGGAGAGAAAGAAAAATATTTAAATAAAAAACACTAACCACAGAAATACTCGATACAAAACTTAGCGGTACTTCAATAAAGTACCTCAAACTGGATGTATTAAAGCTTCAGCCCAGCATGGTGTTCTTTATGTTTAACTCTTTATTCTTTGTATTTATGTATATTTCCTGAGTTGTTTGTCGGGTCATTTCACATTCAAATAATTAAAGAAGGGTTTAACCCAACCACGTCTGACCAGCAAAAACAAACGTCGTGATAGGAGCTGTGCAAAACTTCAGGACCTGCTGTCATCAGTTTGAGTGATGACGGTTGGGCTGGTTTCTAATAAAACTGATCACAGCTGGGCAACATCAGCAGCAGCTTCATGAAATGACACCTTTAATCTTCTACTTTTCACAGTAAATCTTTAACCTTGGTTGTTCCCACAGTCAGGTGGGAAAGTTTTGTTATTATTCTTTATTTTTCTAATTTCAGGTGAGAGTAACGTGTTCAAAGGTGTTTTTGTGTTTTGTCATGTAACCGAGTAGAACTTCAGGTAAAATGTTGATGGGTCCCGTGGTAAAGCGGTGAGACTGGTCCTCACAAAGACAGTGTCCAGCACACAGTTTAGAAAGCAGCACAGTGACACCTGGCTGTCTCTCTCAGGTCTGCAGAGGATCTACTCGCTCACCAGGTCAGGTGGTTCCGAGCTGCGTATCGACATGGCAGACTTCGATAATGCCACAGCGTTCGCTCAGTACTCTGAATTCTCCGTTGGTCGAGACTCCGTGAACCCCGAGGAGGACGGATACCCGCTGACTGTGGACGGATACTCCGGGACTGCAGGTACCACGCGGTAACACACAGTACCACAGATTACTGCACAGTACTGCACAGTACACAGCCGGGTATTTCTCTGCAGGTGACTCCCTCCTCAAGCACTCGGGGATGCGGTTCACCACCAAAGACCGCGACCAGGACCAATCAGAGAACAACTGTGCGGCGTACTACCAGGGGGCGTGGTGGTACCGGAACTGCCACACCTCCAACTTGAATGGGCAGTACCTGAGAGGAGGCCACGCCTCCTACGCTGACGGTGTGGAGTGGTCCAGCTGGACTGGTTGGCAGTACTCGCTTCGCTTCACGGAGATGAAGATCCGACCCAGACCGGAGTCCTGAACCTGGGCCGACAGCTCATGATTGGTTGTGACTGTAGATGGTTAGAGTCTGTATGAAACTCCACCTCCATAAGTATAATTGTAAATGATGGTAGACAGAGCGTTGATGTGTTACTTACCTTTTTTTGTTTCATCAATAAACTCATTTGACAAGACGATCCATAATCACTCTGATCGATCTTTACGACGCGGTGTTAGAGGTCACGCTCCTCTGATGGAAGCGGGCGGGTTAAATGGTAAATGGTCTGTATTTATATAGCGCTTTACTCGTCCCTAAGGACCCCAAAGTGCTTTACACATCCAGTCATCCAAAAAAAAACAATGAAGAGAGACAGAATGTATGTGGTTTCTGTATAGAAGCCTAATATTCACGGGTGAAAGGCGAGTACAAGCAACCTCCAGACAGTCGCCTGGAACCGGATACAAACATCGAAGTGTAGAAAGAACCACAACTCAAGCGGGAATAAAAAAGCGGAATCACCACTCAATCATACCAAACAATAAAATCTACCTAGAGACAAAAATATCAAACGAGACTTCTATCTCCCCGCAATAAATACCCAGCACCTCCAAATCTGAGGCCATGGTTCTCAGCCGGAAAAGGGTGGAGTGCCCACTCCGGGTCGGGGATGAGTTCCTGCCCCAAGTGGAGGAGTTCAAGTATCTCGGGGTCTTGTTCGCGAGTGATGGGAGAAGGGAGCCGGAGATCGACAGACGGATTGGGGCTGCAGCTGCAGTAATGCGGACGCTGCACCGGTCCGTCGTGGTGAAGAGGGAGCTGAGTGTAAAAGCGAAGCTCTCAATTTACCGGTCGATCTACGTCCCTACCCTCACCTATGGCCACGAGCTGTGGGTAGTGACCGAAAGAACGAGATCGCGGATACAAGCGGCAGAAATGAGCTTCCTCCGAAGGGTGGCTGGCCTCTCCCTTAGAGATAGGGTGAGAAGTTCGGCCATCCGGGAGGGGCTCAGAGTAGAGCAGCTGCTGCTCCACATCGAAAGGAGCCAGCTGAGGTGGTTCGGGCATCTGACAAGGATGCCCCCTGGGCGCCTCCTGGGTGAGGTGTTCCAGGCATGTCCCACCGGGAGGAGGCCCCGGGGCAGACCCAGGACACGCTGGAGAGATTATATCTCTCGGCTGGCCTGGGAACGCCTTGGTATTCCCCCGGATAAGCTGGAGGAGGTGGCTGGGGAGAGGGAGGTCTGGGCCTCTTTGCTTAGGCTGCTGCCCCCGCGACCCGGCCCGGACAAAGCGGATGAAGATGGATGGATGGATGGATGGATATAGTACAGTTTCACAGTACAGCAACATTTTGAACACAAAACATTTTAACCTGAATTCTCAAACGTCACTTCAGAGTGATAGCACAAATGCACATATTTAACTGAGTGATGTTCTCGGTTATAATGAGCCTTTTGTCTTCGCTTTTCTCCTCCCCGTCCCTCGGTCCTGTCCGTTCTCACCATAATTACTTAAAAAGTAAAATAAATAATAAAGATTGAATAAACTATGAAAATCACGTGGACGAGTACACGAAAAGCCAAAATGGTCCGTGTGGGAACGCAAATCTATTGGGACTAGTTCTGGACGGTACAGTGTCAGACAGGAAAGGCAAAAAAAGTCCAAAACTCCAGGATTGTGTGTTTTTGGCTCAGACTGCCTCCTCGAGTTTGTGTGTTTGTGGTACAGCCTTCATGTTATCGACGAGCCTTTGTTTAATAACAGATATCTAACACACTAACTGACCTGTGAGTCACTGACTGTGCATGCAGACCTGTTGATTTCAGATGAATGACACACAAATAAAGAAGATAAGTAGCTGTCACCTGAGTCCAGGTGTGTCTGACAGGTGGACAGAGTGACCTCCACAGACACACCTGTGTTGCTGATGATGTCATTCCCCCTGTCCCTCAGCTGTCAGACCCAGGGACTGCAGCGACATCCTGAAATCTGGTGTCTCTCAGGATGGCGTTTACTCCGTGTTTCCAACCCACGACCCCAATGGCTTCATGGTTTACTGCGACATGAGCACAGATGGAGGAGGCTGGATGGTACACACACACACACACACACACACACACAAACACACACACAAACACACAAACAAACAAACACAAACACACACACACACACACACACACACACACACACCCTAGGTGCTAATTCGTTTGTCAGCCTGAGCTTGTTAGACACCTGCTTCGGTTTGACTAGCTTAGCATACAGGAGACCTGCAGGAGATCCTGTCACACCCAATGTTCCCTCTAAGCTGCGCGCGTGCGCAATTGCGCACTGCTGGCACGTCTCTGCGCACAAAAAAAAAATCTAACCTGAATTGAAATTAAAATGAAAACTTTAACAATCCTGTTCTGCAGTGTGAGTCAGTGACTGGCTGCTCCCGTATGGGATCAGAACGATGCCACCTTATCCCACAGTCCAGCCAATGATGCGATTCACATTCGTATATACGCAGCTAATCAGCGTCGCTGACAGGCTCTGACAGCGTCCTTATGTGCCGACACCGGTGTTTTAGCAAAGCGGCTGATGTGGAGTGAAGCCACGTTAATGACAACGTGTACAACCATTGGAGATGTGAGCAGGACAGACGGAACAACTGACGGACAAAGTGTGGACTTTATACCAGTTTTTAAATTGTGTTGATCGGCCACGTAAAACCAGAGTTATGATAAAATATCTGCAATGTTTGGTTTTCTTCCTGAATACTGTCGTTGTTTATATTTACTGCAGGAAGAAACGGTAAAAACGGCGTTTTATAAGGAAAACGCTCGAAAGCCTGTGAGCAAAAAACACCAACTCCCCCCAGCCTTTCCTATTGGTGTAAAAAAAATGTACCATGTGGACCAATCAAAAAATTATATGGCAACATGGCATCATCAGTTTTAAAGCAAAACGGAGCGGCGAAGAATTAATCTAGACAGAGTGCGGCACAGAGGCGGCACATAATTGTGTGGCCATCATAGACATTTGATAGCACAAGAATAACAGCTGATGTGTTTGATAAAATACGTTTTGAAAGGAATTTATTTAAAAACAACAATTCGGCTCGCATCTCTACTCTAGATAAGAACACAATGACCGCATCAAAACAACTTCTGTCTGTCTTGCATAACTCAGCTCTACTTTTTTTGAACGAACTATACTATAACATAAAAAAAAATAAACACTGCACAAAAAACACAGCATTCTGGTCAATAACACACTATATACTAGTACTGTTGCCCGACAGACAGTTTACAGCACTCCTCCAGACCGAAACAGCTAAAAATAAAAAACAATGATCAGAAACGCTTTAATGAAAATAAAGAAAGTTGATGCTTTAACACACACATCTGGATGTTCCATAGCTTATTTATTCCTAATCAGGACCAGCTCGTTAACAACAACTGACTACAGTCATGACAAGACTTGGTTTTTCCTTATATCAACTTAAATGAGTAAATAGGACTAAGCAGGTATTTAAAGTAAGTCTAAAACATAAACTCGCTAAAGTACACAAACAATATCTGGATCCTCTTTAAATCAAATCAATATAACATTGGATGCTGGCAATGACAAAAACTAAGCAACAGATAACTTGTTGGCTCCCACAGATGGTCAAAAGAGAGACGCTAAAAGTATATGTCATATACGATACGAACGTGAAAAAATATATGCAAGGGAAAACAACACTCTGCACACACTTCAGATACAATCACACCCGATATACAATTTTATCAGCCCAAGATAGTTTTCTTTCATATTAAGATGGTATAATGTAACCCCTGTCACGACGAGCTTCAACACAATGTGGTGTGTGACATGACGCATAGGCTGATTCAGTAGGGGAGGACGGAATCGGGATCGAAAACTAATCCATTCAGAGGCAATGGGAGGACCCCTTACAGGACGGATTGGGCATCCAAACGCACCTGAGAGCACTGCTTGGTAATCGTCTCATCCAACAAAAAAACGAGTCATGGCTTTATACCTGTATGTTTGTGGGGGCCAATTACTCAAACACTCGAGTGCACACACAACCAAAAAAAAAACTCACGGAACCTGAACTCTGTATCCTTTCTTTAGCTGCAAAAACAGGCGGAACACTGTATTAAGACAGTTTACCGCTCAGCCGTTTTTTTGAGCACCACACGTATGACTCACCATGCTGATGCAATATTTCAAGCTGTCACGACTTCACCAGCTCTTGATGAATCATATCTCAAAAATAACCATTCTTTTTTAGATGCTATAACCAACAAGCAAAAACCATATTCTGTTAAAATACTGGTACAGGCTACAAAGGCACTGCAGGAGCTGGCCATGTAAATAAAAAAGCTAACTAAATGTCCAAGAAAGAAACTTAAGAAAGCCCTGGATTACTGTCCCTCTTAAAATCGCAGAACGACGAGAAACCATAAAAGTTTCTAACTCAACTAAATTAATAGAATGATTTAGACCGGACGACGAAAACAAGAAAAAAAATAACTTTAATATTAACACAAACAACTAACCACCGAAACTTACTCGACTACATCACAAACACGTAAGACGCCAGTCACCCACTTCAATGATACAGTACAGATCCGCAACACAACTCTAAACTGGATAGTATTAAAGACTCTCAGCCAGCATGGTGTTCTTCTAACTGTTTAAACTCTTTAATTCTTTGCTATCTTATGTTAACTTCCTGAGTTGATTTGTGGTGTCACTTCACATCACAATTACAAAATAAATAATATTAAATGCCAGCGTTCTAACCAACCACGATCTGAACAGCCAAACAACGCTTCGCTATCAGGAGCTAAGCTCGCAAAAAAATCTTCACCGGACCTCGCTGTCATCAGTGTTGAGTAGAATGCCGAGTTGGCTCCTGGTTATTAATCAACTGCATCCACAGCTGGGCAGCATCGTCAGCAGTCTTCATGAAATGACACATTTAATCTTCTACTCATAACTTCACCCAGCTAATATTCTATTACTTGGTCTGTTCTCAAACGACATACACAAAACGTGTCAGAGCATAAGGAAAAGTCTTGGTTAATAATATTCTTTATTTTTCTAATTTCAGGTGAGCGAGTAACCCGGTAACTCAACAAAGTGTTTTCTTGTGTTCTTAGCATCATGTAAACCGACCGATAGACACACACATCTAGCCGAATAAATACTAGTGTGATAGCGGACAAACATCCAAGTGGTAAGCACCAGTACGAGATGATGACAAACTGGTAAAAAACTCACAAAAGACAGTGTCCATAACACCACCACGTACTTTAGAAACGCAGCACAGTGACCCTGGCTGGTACCAATCCTCCTCAAAGACGTAATCGAGAGGATACCTACTACCGCCTCAACCAAAAACCAGTCAGCGTGGAATTCCGAAACCCTGCGTATCGACATGGACGACTTTCGATCATTTCTTCGCACAAAACAACCAACACCAAAAAACCAAAAAAAAAACAAACCAACAAACAACACGACGCGTTTAATCCTACTAAAACCCTAGTATGAATATTCCGTACACTGTCCGAGACTCACCACCACCGCTGAACACCCGAGGAGGACGGATCCTACCCGCTGCACTGTTATGGCACCAGGATACATCCCGGGCACTACAAAAATAACAGCAGGTACACACCAACGCGGTAAACAAGACAGTACAAAAACGAAAATTAAACTGCTTACATAAGCCACACTAACACACACACACACACAGACACACACACACACACACACACACACAAAAACACAAACAAAAAAAAAAAAACAAAAAAAACAAAACAAAAAACAAAAACAAAAAAAAAAAAAAAAAAAAAAAAAAAAAAAAAAAAAAAAAAAAAAAAAAAAAAGATACAAATACAGAGAACAACTGTGCGGCGTACTACCAGGGGGCGTGGTGGTACCGGAACTGCCACACCTCCAACTTGAATGGGCAGTACCTGAGAGGAGGCCACGCCTCCTACGCTGACGGTGTGGAGTGGTCCAGCTGGACTGGTTGGCAGTACTCGCTTCGCTTCACGGAGATGAAGATCCGACCCAGACCGGAGTCCTGAACCTGGGCCGACAGCTCATGATTGGTTGTGACTGTAGATGGTTAGAGTCTGTATGAAACTCCACCTCCATAAGTATAATTGTAAATGATGGTAGACAGAGCGTTGATGTGTTACTTACCTTTTTTTGTTTCATCAATAAACTCATTTGACAAGACGATCCATAATCACTCTGATCGATCTTTACGACGCGGTGTTAGAGGTCACGCTCCTCTGATGGAAGCGGGCGGGTTAAATGGTAAATGGTCTGTATTTATATAGCGCTTTAGTCCCTAAGGACCCCAAAGTGCTTTACACATCCAGTCATCCAGTCATTCACACACTGGTGATGGCAAGCTACATTGTAGCCACAGCCACCCTGGGGCGCACTGACAGAGGCGAGGCTGCCGGACACTGGCGCCACCGGGCCCTCTGACCACCACCAGTAGGCAACGGGTGAAGTGTCTTGCCCAAGGACACAACGACCGAGACTGTCCAAGCCGGGGCTCGAACCGGCAACCTTCAGATTACAAGACGAACTCCCAACTCTTGAGCCACGATCACCCGGTTTAGGAAAAAGTCCCGATCAGTGTTGGTCAAGTTACTTGAAAAAAGTAATCAGTAACTAATTACTGATTACTTCCCCAAAAAAGTAATCCCGTTACTTTACTGATTACTTATTTTCAAAAGTAATTAATTACTTAGTTACTTAGTTACTTTTTAAAAACACGATTTACAACCTGAATAGGTGATAAAGCGATAGATCTTTCAGCCCAATTCTACTTTTTCTGCATAATCCATCATACAAAATGTAATCAAATGGAAAAGTCTCTTTTTAAAACTTGTTTTATTAGTTTTAATCTTTTAACTTTATGCATCAAGCAAAAATTTAATTATATGCAACATTCTCTGACTGGAAGAAATTAGTTTAACATTTAAACCTATTTTCTGCACATTCCAGCACATAAAATAAAATATTTTTTGTGTTTACACTCAGTCTTTCAAATAGATGCAAGTAAAACACAGCAGAAAATAAATAAAGTCAAAGACTCAGCGGTCCTGTTGCTCTATTTTCACCTGTAAAGCAGGAGTGGGGTAGGCGGAGGTTTACCCTGGTGCAGGTGTGCCGCGGTCAGTGGAAGAATCCGCGAGTTTCTCTGTGAGTTTCCCATTACGTCGTAGCTACTCGGTGCTTGTTGGAAGTTTAGGGGTTTTTTCGCTGTAAAAAGAAGTTTTCTTCCCACGCACAGCGGACACTAATGTTTTTGTCACTTTTTATGGAATCAAACTCAAAGTAAGGTCAGTACTTCCACGCTTTAAACGCTGCACGCTCATACTCTCTCTGCACTCGATATATGATCCATTGTTGATCTGCACACAGCTGTTGTCACGAACGTCGCACTCGCTTACGTCACTGTCATGAGACATTCTCGCAAAAAATCACGGTTTTAGTAACGCAGTAACGCAGCGTTCCTACGGGAAAGTAACGGTAATCTAATTACCGTTTTTGCAATAGTAATCCCTTACTTTACTCGTTACTTGAAAAAAGTAATCAGATTACAGTAACGTTACAAGTAACGCGTTACTGCCCATCTCTGGTCCCGATCAAGCTTAAAATACAAGTAATACTTGTCACGGTTTGTGGAGATGAGAGGTGTGGACCCAGGCACAGACAAAGATGCACAAGAGTGTTTAAAGCCTTTATTAACGGTTTAACAAAACCAACAGGAAAACGACCCTCAACCTAAACTGGGAAAACAAATTGTAACATAACACGAACCAGAAACAAGAAACTAGAACCACCTGGAAATACGAGGGGATGGAGAGCAGTGGTTACACCGAGCACAGGAGGGAGACACGGCTCAACCTAATTAAACATGACGAGGCAGGGAGGAAGCAAAACAATTCAATTCAATTCAATTTTATTTATATAGCGCCAAATCACAACAAAAGTCGCCTCAAGGCGCTTCATAGATACAGAGAAAAACCCAACAATCATATGACCCCCTATGAGCAAGCACTTTGGCGACAGTGGGAAGGAAAAACTCCCTTTTAACAGGAAGAAACCTCCGGCAGAACCAGGCTCAGGGAGGGGCGGGGCCATCTGCTGCGACCGGTTGGGGTGAGAGAAGGAAGACAGGATAAAGACATGCTGTGGAAGAGAGACAGAGGTTAATAACAGATATGATTCAGTGCAGAGAGGTCTGTTAACACATAGTGAGTGAGAAAGGTGACTGGAAAGGAAAAACTCAATGCATCATGGGAATCCCCGGCAGCCTACGTCTATTGCAGCATAACTAAGGGAGGATTCAGGGTCACCTGGTCCAGCCCTAACTATATGCTTTAGCAAAAAGGAAAGTTTGAAGCCTA
>NW_024582902.1:153759-156426 GCF_018398535.1 Haplochromis burtoni | reverse complement strand
ATCTTGAAAGTAGAGATAGTGTCTGTCTCCTGAATCCAAACTGGAAGCTGGTTCCACAGAAGAGGGGCCTGAATACAAGACATGCACCTTCAAAGTAAAACAGGAAACACAGAACACAGGGAACCGCATAACAAAACCTAAAACTAGAACTCAGGAAATACTAAAGAGCTAGACATACTGAGACAGAAACGGCGATTAACCCAACAACCATCACTAACCCAGGACCGTGACCGTACTCCAACATTTGCAGTCTGGACCGCGGTTAGCTTGGACATTTCCAGATGAAAGAAGCAAAACAGCAATAAAGCACGTTCTTTTCACAGTAGTGTTACGGACTGATTCCTCTTAGTGCCGAGAGGAGAGTACGGGGAAATGATGCAGTCCTATGGAATACATGAATCTAAGTAAAGTCCCACTTTGTGCCCTTTGACAGGACGAGGAAACATGGTTTGTCCTGCTCTGCAGACTGGTCCTGCACCTCACAGGAAGCAGTCCATAAAATCAGTAAAGGAAAAGAAGCTGCAGAGCGAGTGTAGCAGGAAGGACAAAGTCCCCCCGAGGGCAGTTTATTCAACCCAGGTTTGGGATCATTCCCAGTCACACGATGATGCTTCCTGGATCTCGGCATCTGAGTTGGTTTAAATTAGAAAAAATAAGTAAGCTGGAATCTAGTAAGTACATTTACTCTATACTGTACTTAAGTAGTTAAGTAACTCACAGGTGGCCTGCTTTAGTTGTGGCTTCCCTTTAAAGCTCTCTTATTGTTGCTTCACTATATCTTATATTTTACTTTTTATTATCCGGCTGCTTATGTTACTGTCGGACTTTTATATAAGAAAGTCACCCAGCTGTGGATGTCAGTACAACTCAAATGATCAGTTAGTTAGTTTTTGATTTCCTTTTTGGTTTTAGACAAAAACAAAGAACTGGATCGAGAGACCGAATCTTGGGTCAGACAAACACCTGAAAAATGTAAAAAAGAAAAACAGATGAAATGTTCTTTTTATCTTGTTTTATTTCATCATCGAATGATTTGCAGAGAAACAGACAAAAGGCAGCCCCTCCTTCAGCAGAAGGACACGACAATGTGGTTCGTAAATGCTCCTCCTCCCTCGCACAGATCAGTCGACACAGTCAAACATCTGTTAATCTCAAATCTTTAGCAACAACTGGTTTTACATTAAACCAACATTTCTGTTTAATTACATTTAAATCATAGTAATAACAGTAGTATGTGTGTTGTTAAAAATGTGTTTAGACACAAGTTTTGTTGTGAACGTCCAGAAACCAGACGAGTGGCCTGTGAAATGGTTAAAGTGTAGTTTGGCTTTATAGTTTCTTCTCTTCACCAGGACAGATGAGCCCTTTGTCACAGGAGGTCAGTGAAGATGGTCACCTGCAGGTCCAGGCTCACTGCATCTCTAACCCACATCCACTGCTACTGTACTGAAGGGAAATTAAAGGCAGGCAGTCATGGAAACAAACCATCTATAAAAGTAAGTAAGTAAAATTTATTTATATGGCACTTTTCACAGATAAACACAGAAAATGGGAATATAAAAACAATATAACAGTAAATAAAACAATGTAAAACAATAAAACTATAAAAACAGCATAAGAAGAAATTAATCAAATGCTTTTCTAAATAAAAATGTCTTCAGCTGTTTCTTAAAAGAATCAGTGGAGTCCGTGCAGCAAAGAGACAGACACAGCCGTGGTGCCGCCGTCTGAAAGGCCCGATCACCACGAGTTTTAAAACGAGTGCGCGCTACCACCAGCAGTCTCTGATCTAATGACCTTAAAGCCCGAGAAGAAGTATGTGGTTTCAGCAGGTCAGATAAATATTGAGGAGCCTGACCATGCAGGGCCCTAAAGGTTAGAACTACAATTTTAAAATGAAACCTAAAATTTACAGGCAACCAGTGAAGGGAGGCCAAGACTGGAGTGATATGCGATCTTCTCTTGGTGCCTGTTAAGAGACGTGCTGCAGCATTCTGCACAGTCTGAAGACGATTTAAGGCTGATTTGTTAAAACAAGTAAAAAGGCCGTTACAGTAGTCTAAACGAGAAGAAATAAAAGCATGAATAATCATCTCAAGTTCAAGCTTTGATACCATTAGTCTGAGTTTAGAAATATTCCGTAAATGATAAAAACAGTTTCGGACCAGCTGCTCGAGCGACATCGAGCTGTCAAATATGACACCGAGATTTCTAAGGCTTGATTTTACAGAAGGGTCTAAGAAGCTGATATGCTGTCTAATTTCTGGGACCATGTGGTCTGGAGCAATAATTAGAGTTTCTGTTTTATCAGAGTTTAGTTGGAGAAAATTGTCATATAACCATTTGTTGATTTCTGTCAGGCAATTACTTAAATTAGACAATTTATAAAACTCAGACATTTTGAAGGAACAGTATAGTTGGATGTCGTCAGCATAGAGATGATAGGAGATATATTTATAGCGCTTAATAATTTGGCCTAGGGGAAATACATAAAGTAAAAAGAGAATTGGACCCAGGACAGATCCCTGAGGTACCCCACACGGCAAAACTGTTGATTCTGATGTGACATGATTCATGCAAACAGTAAAAGATCTCTCAGACAGATATGATATAAACCATTTTAAAACAACACCAGTAATCCCAAACAAGTTCTCGAGTCTGTTTATT
>NW_024582902.1:146886-153309 GCF_018398535.1 Haplochromis burtoni | reverse complement strand
GCCACATCGAAAAGGCTCGGATGAGCTTTCCAAAGTTCTACAGGTTGTGCCTCCATCGCTTGTGTCCAGATCACACGCTGCACTGCCGTGCTGCGCCGTCTTTTTCGCTGACATTTGTGTTTGCGCGTGCGCAGTGTGACAAACTGCGGTGACACCCTCACGACCAAGCGATTGATGATCGGGAGCTGGTTGTGAGGTGTTAATCGCGTCTCGTTACCCCTCGTTACCCCACGTATGCACATGATGCACGACGCACGATGAAGGCCAAAATCGGGCCGATCGCCAAAACGGTCGCACGACTCAAAAATCGGCTCAAAATGGGCCAAAAATCGCACAGTGTGAGCCCAGCACAAGTAAGGCCGTTTCAGTGGAATGCAATTTACGAAAACCAGACTGGAAAGTGTCCATAACAGCATTTTTATCCAGGAAATAGTTAAGTTGTTCTAGTACTACTTTTTCTAAAATTTTCGATATAAAAGGCAGTTTGGATATTGGCCTATAATTGTTAGGAAGAGATGGATCCAGCTGGGGTTTCTTTAATATTGGCTCAACAACAGCTTGTTTAAAGAAGCTGGGGACTGAGCCAGTATGAAGAGAAGTATTTATCATTTCCACAATACAGGGGCCAACTGAATCAAACACACTAGTGAAACATGAAGATGGAAGGACATCAAGGGGGCTTGAAGTCTGTTTTATATGACAAAGCAGGCCTCTGATGTCTTGTAATGTAACAGGAGTAAAAGAGGACCAAGTATCAGAGGAGAGCAAGTTGAAAGTCTGATATTGAGAAGATGATGGAGAGATATTAGACCTGATGGCAATGACCTTATTTCTGAAATAGTTCATAAACTCATTGCATTCGGACGTTGAGTGAACTGGTGCACAAGGAGCATCAGGAGAAACAATACTCTTAATTGTTTTAAACAAGAATCTAGGATCTTTCTTTTTTGAGGCTATGAGGTGTGAAAAATACTCTGTTCTGGCGTTTTCCACATGTCATTTAGTAAGAGGACAGATTCTTTAAGGTGTAACTTATAAACCTCAAGCTGGGAAGCCTTCCACAATCGTTCCAGCTTGGGACAATATCTCCTGAAATTACGAATGTTTTCATTTAACCAAGGATGAGATTTCAAACATAGGACAGTACTTTTTTTCAGAGGTGCCACTAAACTAGAATTACACTGATTATTAAAGGATGAGACAAGAGAGTCCAAATCATTGTAAGTAATTTCAGCGTCAAACATGGCAGAGAACCTTTTGCCGGCGTTCTGGTTTATGATTCGCCTTTCAATCGTTATTTTGGGAGCCGGGGGATCCAAATAAAACGACAAGTTAAAATATATGCAGCTATGGTCACTCACATGGACATTTTCCACACGAATGTCATTTATATTTAAACCCAAGGAGAAAACAAGGTCCAATGTGTGACCCTTTACATGTGTAGGGCCAGAAACATGCTGCATAAAATTAACAGCCATATTACAGGATGCATCATCAATATGAAGGTTAAAATCTCCCAACATTACCACCTTCTCTAATTTAATAATGGATGACAGGAGGCCGTTAAATTCAGTTAAAAAGACTCCGGCAGGGCCAGGAGGTCGGTAGATTCAAATACAATAAAAGGTGTGCAAAGAGCCGACCTTGATCATCTGCAGTTCAAAGGAGGTAAAAGAATCCGAGTTCATCAGTCTGCATGTGAATCTGTCCTGGTGCACAACAGCGAGACCTCCGCCACGTCCCGAAAGACGTGGAGCTCCGATTCCGATGACGGAGCAGCCAGTCGAACAAATTTCCTTCAGATGTATATAATCCATGTTTTGTTGCCACGTCTCAGTTAAACACAAGAAGTTGAGAGATTCCTTTATAAAAAGATCGTTTAAAATAAACGATTTGTTTGTGATTGAGCGAGTGTTGAGCAGGGCAAACCTGATTGAAGACGTTTGGTTGGTGCAGTCAACAGCTGACTGCAGTGGCACTCGAAATAAACACCTGTGCGCACCTCTACACCTGTTACGCCGGGCGGGGACTTCAGGGCTAGCAGAAGCTAATATCCATAGTGGTACATCACCTCTGCCATCAAAACGGCGGTCGAAGGAGGGACGCCAAGTGAACATGGGGCCATCAGACCATAGATTCCGAGCTGGGAACTGAAGTGTAGCTTCGGCACCAGGTGACAGTAGATGAATTGGTCGTAGGCACCGGGTAGGGTTGCCAACTCCCTGAAAAATAAATAAGGGACACCTTGTGGCAACCCAGTTCACCCTTCCCAGTGTGGTGAATTTTGTAGCTCTTTTTGTGTGAAATTATTTTTTAACCATTTGACTTGAATTTGATTTAAGCAGATGCATATTCTTTGTGATATGACCATATGGGAAACAAATGATCATTTAGCCATTTATTTTTAGCTCAAAATGACAACATTAACACAGTAAAACAGGTCTCTTTCTTAAACAGAAGCCTGTCATGCTTAACTTTTGAGAATATAAGTAAATCTTTCTTTAAAAGAACTCTGTCCTGCTTAACTTAAAATTATATAAATTAATAGAAAGCAATAGAACGAAAAATATTCTTGTAACAGTGCACATTTAGTGCATTTAGTACAATTGGCTTCAGTTGAGGTATTATTTCAGCTTTTCTAATGCTAATCAGCTGCTCCTGTTTGTAAACCCGCTTGTTCCCATGATTACGCATCATAACTCATCATCATTATTCATCTATGTATTACTTTTATGTATTAGTCATCTATTTGTTGTAATCATCTATCCTTGCAGTTGTTTATTACACAAAATAAATTATATTATCACACTTCTGGCCACATAGCGCTGATATTCACTGCACATGCCCATATTAACCTTAACCAGAGGGTTTAAAAAAAACAAACCAGTGTTTACATACCATATCTGCTTCTGCCGTGGCCTGGTGGACAAAAAATTGGTTAAGGGTTCCCCGAGCTTTCACGCCCCTCATGTTCTTCATGTGCCCACCACTAGAAGCATGCCTATGGAAAAAGTGCGCCGGCACACAGTGCAGTGCGCTTTAAAGGTGTTATCGTGCATTTTCCCAGCCAGGTGTTTTCCTTTTCCCATTCCTCCCTGTACTTTTGCAGCCTTTTTTTTTCTTTCTCTGAGGGAACAAACATTGCTGCTCTAATGCTGGGCTTACACTGTGCGATTTTTGGCCCATTTTGAGACGATTTTTGAGTCGTGCGACCGATTTGGTGATCGGCCCGATTTTGGCCTTCATCGTGCATCGTGTAGTATACGTGGGGTAACGAGAAGCGATTAACACCTCACGACCAGCTCCCGATCATCAATCGCTCGTGAGGGTGTCACCACAGCCGCTCACACTGCTCACGCGCAAACCCCCCTCCTAGCCCCCCCGCCCTCCCGATCATCAATCGCTCATGAGGGTGTCACCACAGCCGCTCACACTGCTCAAAAAAATCGCACAGTGTCTGCCCAGCTTTACGTCTGAGACTTGCACCGCAGTGTCGGCGTTTGTTTCCCTGTTGGCCATGCTTCTTGTTGTGGTCATCTGTTGTCTTCCGGTATTTTCTCCGTAAGCGACCTTTCCTCGACCAATGAGATGAGCGGTAATCTGAATTGTCATACTCGAATTGTCATAAGTGTGCTGTCAGCTCATTGGTCACAAAGCAGGAGAGGGGCTGGGAATTATGTTTTCAAACAAAGCGTTAATTCCATAAACATTTATAGACTACTTTTGATTCTCACTGTATTACGGGACAAAGTGCGTCCCTTATTAGCTCAATACGGGACGTGTACTTTTGTTTCTAAATACGGGACGATTCCGTTTTTTAAGGGACGGTTGGCAACCCTAGCACCGGGATTCTTCCCACATCCAAGAAGCTAATCTTCGGTACCTTCTCAGTCGCACCTGGACACCGGCCCTGGTTCCCCTACTTCTTCTTTTCTTTGTGTTAAATCCCACCGATATGTACGGTAACATGCAGTCAGGTGAGGAACACACAAAGGGTGGAGGGAAAAATTTCCTGTAACTGTCCCAGCTGTCACAGTAGCTCTCCATTGAATCTTTGATATACAACATCATGCCCCGATCATAAGTATTGGTGGCAGAGACAAAATCAAAACACAGGACGGTAAAAATAATACTGCAAGTGACAATAGCGGCCAGTATAAAACTATACCAGCGAGCTGTACTAGCGGCAAAGCTAAACACAGGCGCCATCTTGTCCCATCTTTTTACCTGAGAGAATCATTGTGGTAACGCCAAACATAAACCAGTCAAGAGCAAGTTAAGTAGTATCATATATTTTAGTATATTTTAGCGTAGCATCTTAAGCCATATCTTACAAAGGTCATGAATGAAGCCCACACAGCAAATTCAAAAGTGTTAAATGTTTTGGTGTTAATAGTCTTCTTGCAAAAGTAGAGTTAATTTTACTCTAAGTAGAGTCACATTCTTTTAATGTAACTCTGAGGTGTAAAATGATAGTAGTTAAAATCGAGTGTTAAAAATGAGTGTTTCTCTGTCAAATCTGGAGGTGTTACAATGGAAACATTAACTCTTGACCTCTTAACTCTGAACTCCTAGAGGGGCTATGACACCAACAGAGTAAATTCACAGACTCCGCCCCCAGCACGGCTCCAATCGAAGCTGAAGTGAAGCCGTTTCAGAACATTTTGCTCTACATATTTGAGTTGTTTGCCATGCTTGGTAAGTCATTTTTTCAAAGATTGTTTCAATTATTATTATGAGCTTTTACTTCTGTGGCTCTTTGGAGTTGAGACAAAGCTGTGTGAAAGGCATTAGCCATGTTGCTCGCTGATAGCATAATATTCTGTTTTAGCTAGCTGAAAGGTATTGTTTGCGGGCAAATACCACAGCCTTGAAAAAAAGCTTGCATGTGAATTTTCAGTCAAACTTTTGGTCAAATACACCTAAAACAATGTCTAGAATGTGAAATGTTGGTATAATGGTGCTACTTGAAGCCTGAAAACGATCGCCCATAAAAAAAACGAGCAAACAGCAGTAGCAGGCGTCCTGACTGGATTCTACGTTAGCATAGATCCCTCCAGAGTTTTGTGCACACGGTTTAGGTAAAAATGAAAAAGGTTGAGGTTTTACATTTAGTTCAGTATTACCTGTTGCCTGTGTCTTTGTCTTTTGGGAAAATACTTTACACAAGTAATGGCTCAAAGAGGATTCCTTTTTTTTTTTTACTGTGCTGCAATTGTTTACTGGATTATTTGTGCCATTAATTAGTGTCAACTAATTTTTATTCGATCTCCGCACAGGATATGCTTGTGAAGATGGAATATGGGGGAGAGCAGAAGTGCGTTGAAGTTCCACAAAGGGATGAATGAAGGACATGCATATTGTATTGAAGAAATAAGTGATGAGAATGCTGTTATTTGCATTTACCATGTCAGACCTTTTGATAAACAAAATTCTAATGAAAGTGAGAACATGTATACTGTTACATCTTTCAGAAAATGTTTTGAAATTGTGGTGCACAGTTCAGAATAAATGTTTTTCAAAAACCATTGCATCTTTTTAGTAAATGTTTATTTCCAAAAGAAATTTCTAGAAGTTCAGAACAGTAAAATTCCTGCTTTTTAGAATGAATTAGAAGATAACTCTTACGTAGTTAAACTAAAATACTCTTTGAGAGTTAATATATAAACTCTTAACACCAAGTGTTAAATTATCAACTCCAGACAGATTTGGTGTTTAACACTAAATCAGAGTTAACGTACCAACTCTCCAAAAAGAGTTAAATTAACACTCTCTGGTGTGGACCCATATAGACACTTTAATAGTGTTGAAATCAAATCCGACAGTGTTAATTTGGACATGCTGGATTTGCTGTGCAGCTGTAAACTTACAGGAATGCTAAACGCCCCTCTCATTGTCACAGGAATGAACAAAGTATTAATTTATTGAAACTGTGTAAATGTTGTCTAGGTCTGTTTTACTCTGATTGAACTGCAGCTGCTAGAACACACACCAAGGCTACCTGTTCAATCAGTAACATTAATTTCACTTTGATTTGCATCAGTCTGAACAGGATCTACTTAAACATTAAAGGTTAATGTCCCACAGACTAAGAAAGGAGACGTGGAAATTGCTTTAAAGTTTCAGAGTCTAATGTGCATTAAAAACACAAACTGGAATTAAAATGTTTATGTTATCGTTCTGTGCAATAAAATTGTGCTACATTCTACTGTTTTTATGTTATTTATAGATTCCTAATGACCTACATCATATGATAAATTGGAGCAGGTGGCACTCATAGGGATCATTTTGTGCAGAATCAGAGTTAGATGATGTGCAACATGCCCTTTTTTAAGTGATCGCACACAGAGCCTAAAACAACCAGCTTAACAGAGTTTAAAATCATCATGATGCCTGTGATCTCCAGCTGGGTTTTATGTTTTT
>NW_024582902.1:126605-128472 GCF_018398535.1 Haplochromis burtoni | reverse complement strand
TTTCTCCTTTTATCAAGAAGCAAAGACAAAAAGGAAAAAAAAAAAAAGAAACGGGGCAGGGCTCGGTGGTTGAATCGTCCGTCCCCACCGATGCCAAAACCAAATCTACGCCCTTGTACTGTGTACTTGCGGGAGAGAGGAGCCGAGGGTGGTGTGTGAGAGTGGAGGAAGGCGGTCACAGGTGGAGTTCAGCTCGCAGAGAGGTGCTGGGTGTAGATCAGCAGCGTGTAGGGAGAACAGCTACACAAGAAATCTCGCTCAGAAACCAAATCTCGCGGTAAAACTATTTTTTTCCTCTCACAGCCAATCACAGCGCAGGGTCCCGCAGGCTTCAATGCAACAGCCAATCACAGTTAGGGTAGGCGCTGCGGCGTGATGACGGAACGATAAGGAAAAAAGCCGTGCTGTGATTCGCGGGAAAAGTGAAAAATGGCGCCGGAGTAAGTTTGAAGTTTAGCGCCGCGGAGAGCAGTAGTAGCAGACAGACAGACAGACGTGAGGGGGACGGACAGAGACAGACAGACAGACAGACACCCTGAAGAAGCATCGACTCAACGACCTTCTGTCCTGGGATGCCAGCAGCGGGAGGACCGGCAGAAAGGAGGCACAGCCCGGATCAATGCAGGTATCACGGCTTCCCTCTCTGCGCTGACCCGCTCTGATTTAGCCCTGGGATTTAGTGTGGCCCGTTAGTTCAGCCCGGGACACAGAGCTGTTGGAACCCTTGAATTTATCCCGTGTCAGTTCATCACTGTGTGCAAGTGTTTTTTTTTGTGAGCTGGCCCTCTTAACGTGAATTATTACGGGCTGTTACCGGGTTATCGTTCAGGATTTCATGGCCCGGTTTACTCGTTATTCTGATCGGTTATCGCGCTTCATCAGCTCTTTTCCGTTAGTTAACCCGTTAGGGTGTGGTGGGTAGTTACTGGATGGTTAGAGCTCTGTTAACGGTATGTGATGGGAGGACGCACTGCGCATGTCAGCCCTCCTCCAATCCACCGCGCAGTTCAGGAATGAATCACAGACCGTCTGTCTGTCTCTCTGCAGGATGTATGAGGACCTGATCGAAGACTTCTGCGGTCTGGAGCATCAGGTGTCTCCAGGGTGCGGAGGGTGTGAAGGGGGGCGTGTCCCCGAACCTGACGGGGTGGAGTCCAGTCTGAGCGCGGGTCAGTTCGTGCTCTGTCGTTGGTCAGATGGACTGTACTACCTGGGAAAGATCCAACGGGTAAGCCTGTGCTCACCTGACACCCACTGCAGCGTCATCATGCTCATCGTGATTGGCTGAGTTTCTGTGTTCTGATTGGTGGATAGGTGAGTCCCCCTAGGCAGAGCTGCTTCGTCACTTTTGAGGACAACTCCAAGTTCTGGGTCCTCTGGAAGGACATCCAGCACGGTGAGACAGACGGGTGGAGTGAGAGAAAGCTAGAGAGGGCAAGACAGGTGCTTCATGTCTGTGATCTGCTTCTCTTGTCCAATCCTAATGCAGCTGGAGTACCGGGGGAGGAGCCTCGCTGCTCCATGTGCCAGGAGGTGGACCCAAACTCCAACACCCAATCAAACCAGATCCTGATCTGTGGGAAGTGTGGGATCGGTGAGTCTGACACACACACACACACACACACACACACACAGGAGCAGTTCATTAGGAACACTTGCCTGTAGGGCTGGGCCATATCATACCGTTCACGGTAATACCGGTATAATGTTGGGCAACGGCAAGAAAATGAAATATGGCGATAGAATATGGGTAAAACGCGCATGCGCAGTGCCTTTGTTTTCATACGCACATGGCAGAAAACGCATAGTGGAGACGGAGAATGAGAAGAGCGAAAGCGGATCGTTGAATGAAACGGATGAACGAGAA
>NW_024582902.1:123503-124834 GCF_018398535.1 Haplochromis burtoni | reverse complement strand
GGAGAGGGAGGTCTGGGCCTCTTTGCTTAGGCTGCTGCCCCCGCGACCCGGCCCCGGATAAAGCGGACGAAGATGGATGGATGGGGTTTTTTTGCACTAATAAAATTGTGGAGTTGTAAAGTATTTTGTCTAGTGTCAATTATATCGTCAGTTATATCGTTATCGCAAATTTTCAAATCTATATCGTGATAAATATTTTTGGTCATATTGCCCTGCTCTACTTGCCTGTGGGCTTTCTGCAGGTTGGACTGAGGGTCACACCTGCGAAGCTAAAACTAACTGCATGGTAGGACTGGGCGATATGGCCCAAAATTCATATCTCGATATTCTTTAGCTGGATGGCGATATACGATATGTATCTCGATATTTTTATTTTTTTTTAAAGGTATAAAGTAAGAAGAAAAAGCGAGTTCTTAGTCACACAGTGTCCCAGGTCTCACACAGGCACTTTTATTAACATACAGCGCAGATGTACGTGAAAAAATTACTCAGAAAAAAAAGAAAGAAATTATCAACATTTATTAAATAATAATGCTCATTAATGCCGTTAATGTCATTTTAACGAGATTAACGCTGACAGCACTAAAATAGTAATCTCCAAATGTTTTCTTTTTAACGAGCAGCTCCTCTTTGATAGCTGCCGTGTGCATCTTGTCGTTGCCTGCAGGTGATGGGGGAGTTGTGTTCAGTGAAGGAGAGGCGAGGCAGAGTAACGTTGCGTAGAGACAAAAGTGGACGAAAGAGAGGCAAACTTGCGGTTCCTCAAGTATGATTTTAACGTAACGTAGTAACATATTGTGTATAAAAAAATATATCGATATATTAAAAAACTCGATATATCGCCCAGCCCTACTGCATGGTGTTTCGGGGTGGGATTTATTGGACGGGCTTGCAGTGACATCAGCGTTTTCTCAGGAGGCGGAGCTCCTCCATAACTGCTGATACTTCTAATGTGAATGACCTCTGACCTTTAACAGAAGCTCAGACTGAAGCTGATAGTAGAAACATTAGACCAAACGCTGTTTGCAGTAAAGGCAGAAATGCTTTCTGATGATCAGATTTAAGGTCAAAGGTCACGATGACTGAGTGCTCTTTGTTTATCTGTTGCCATGGTGAATCCTGGGCTCTGACCATCACCTGTCTGTCAGGTTTCCACCAGCAGTGTCATATTCCTCCAGTAGAGGGCAGCGGCACCCTGACTCCGTGGTTCTGCAGACGCTGCGTCTTTGCTCTGGCGGTCCGGGTACGATGCTTCTCACCTGTGTGTGTGTGTGTGTGTGTGGCTCTCTCTCTCTCTTACCCGTGTGTGTGTCTCTCTCTCTCTCTTACCC
>NW_024582902.1:120937-123109 GCF_018398535.1 Haplochromis burtoni | reverse complement strand
TGTGTGTGTGTGTGTGTGTGTGTGTGTGTGTGTGTGTGTTTCGCCTGCCTCTGACTCGTGTCTCTGCACCTGTGTGTCCCACAGAAGGGCGGGGCTCTGAGGAAAGGTGTGATAGCCAAAGCCCTGAGTGTGATGAAACAGGTGCTTCCGTACGAGCTGGAGGCCCTGGACTGGGACTCGCAGCACCGGACCAATCAGCAGCAGTGTTACTGTTACTGCGGTGGCCCTGGAGAGTAAGTTGGCCTGATGACAGCTGCAGGTGTGGTTGGCCGTTACTTGATTCACCTGTGTGCATTACCTTTGTGTGCAGGTGGTACCTGAAGATGCTGCAGTGCTTCAGGTGTCAACAGTGGTTCCATGAGGCGTGCACTCAGTGCCTGCAGGAAGCAATGATGTTTGGAGACAGGTGAGGCTCCACCCCCTGCTCCGCCCCTCCCCCTGCTACCTTTCCCCGGTATGGCTCTGACTTCCTGTCCTCCCGCAGGTTCTACTTGTTTATGTGCGTGGTGTGTAATAAGGGCTCAGAGTGCGTGCGGCGCCTGTCCCTCAGGTGGGTGGACCTGGTCCACCTGGTGCTCTACAACCTGTCCATCTGCAGCAAGAAGAAGTATTTCGAACTGGACGAGATCCTCACCTTCGTCTCTACCCACTGGGACCACCTGCAGCTTGGGAAGGTAATAGCACACCTGAGCCAGGTACGCTGAGATCACGTGGTGTGCCTGTGTTCATTTAACCCTCTGTGTGTTTGTTCAGCTGTCCAACACCCCCCCAGCAGAGAGGGGGCAGCACCTGCTCGACGCACTCAACAAGTACAAGAGCAAGTAAGGACCAATCAGAGCGAGGCCGTCACGAGTACACGTGTGTAACATGAACACAGGATGTGTGTTCTTAACGTGTGTGTGTGTGTGTTCAGGTTTCTGTGCGGGAAGGAAATCAAAAAGAGGAAGTGCATCTTTCGTCTGAGGACCAGGGTCCCTCCTAACCCCCCCTCCAAGCTCTTTCCTGAGCGTGCTCAGAATGATGGGGGCGGGGCAAGGAAGAAGACGGCGAGCAGGTATGATCTCTTGCTGCCAGCCGTCGCTGCCTGTGATTGGACGAAGCGTAACCGTGGTGTTTATTTCTGTTTCTTCAGCAGCTCAGCTGAGAGGAGAAAGAGGAAGTCCAAGTGGCTTCTCGAGGATGCCATTCCTAATGTGAGGCTCATTTTCTTCTTCTGTGGTTTCTAAAGCTGTTAATGCATCACGCTGACTGTGACCTTCTGCCCGTAGAACGAGCTGACCTGCAGCTGGACCGCCAACCACCACATGGCCAACATTTTTGACTTCACGCTGGATGAGCTGCAGAGCCTGAAGAGGTGAGATTAGCGCTGGACTCGGCGCTCTGATTGATGCTTTGCTTACCTGTGCTTTCCCGTTCACGTCATACGGTGGCTCACCTGTGACGTTGCTGTCCTTCCTCAGCAGCTCCAGCAGAGCCGTCAGCATCGACCAGGACTCCACCGATGCCTCCACCTCTGGCTCCGCCTCCTCCTACCACTTCAGGTGAGCTGAGTGAACACCTGACTCACCAACCCTAGGCTTTTGATATCTGACCTTTGACCTCTGTCTTCAGGAGAAGGATGGGCAGCAGAAAGAGGAAGTTACCCCGGAACAGTTACAGCCAGTGGGCCAATCGCAGTGAGGCAGGGGAGGAGCTTGGAGGGGAAGAGTCTTCTGGCATCATTGGGGCCCAGGAAGCTACAAACCACACCCACCTGACCACAGACTCCTCCCACTTCTTGTCAGACCACTCACCGCTGCCGTCTGACAACTCCCACCTCCACTCCTCCATCTCCTCTTACTTTGGAGTAGCGGGTAGGCTAACCAATGGCGAGCGCTACCAGGTGTTGGCTCGCCGCATCACCCCTCAGGGGACGGTCCAGTACTTGCTGGAGTGGGAGGGGACGACCCCTTATTAGGACGTTATCAAGGTCCAGGTGGTGTTAGAAGCTTTGATTCCTTTTCCTCTACACTTGCTGCTGGTGAGCTGCTTATTGGTTGAAACCTGAACTGACACTGTGGCCCCGCAACCACCTGGTCTCCCCGTGTCCCTGTTAAACATTTGGATCCCTGTTAAACCACCGGGCTCTCCGTGTCCCCGTTAAACCACCGGGCTCCCCGTGTCCCTGTTAAA
>NW_024582902.1:114268-120820 GCF_018398535.1 Haplochromis burtoni | reverse complement strand
GTTAAACCACCGGGCTCCCCGTGTCCCTGTTAAACATTTGGATCCCTGTTAAACCACCGGGCTCCCCGTGTCCCTGTTAAACATGTGGGCTGTATATCCCCAGCTGGCTGGTGAGTTTTGAGGAATCAGGAATCAAAGCTGAACTTGATCCTGGAAAAAATAGTTTTTAGTTTAAAAAGTGTTTAAATGCAGCCAAAGAGACACACAGAGCTCCCGCCTGACTCCTCCCACCTCCACCATGTTTGCAGCCTCACACACTGATTAGTTGTTTTCCTGGTTGTAATGATGTCACACTGGTGGAGTTCTTCTTTTGCTCTGATTTGTAAAACACTCAGAGTTCCCCATGCAGCGCCCCCTGGCTGTCAGACAGCACCCTGCCTCTCTTGCCCCCTCCCTCCCCTGAAGTTTTCATGTTGTGTACCTGTTCAGAAGCACTTAGTCACATGTTTACCTGCCCCTTCCTCACCTGTGCAGTGTTCTCACTCTATCACATGATCTCACCTGCGGAGCATCCCATTCGTCGTCTATGCAAACACCAAAGTGCGCCTGCTGGTGATCAATCTGAGCCACCGATCAGTGTTTCTCCTAGCTTGAAGCTAACGCAGCCCATATTTGTGAATGAGGGATGCTAATAGTGCTAACAGTCTCTGAGACGTTAAACTGGCACTCTGTCACTTTAAGATATGCTCTGCTCCTATTGGCCTGTTAAATGCTTGTTTTGATCATCTGACTGTTTGTTTGCTGTTTTCCTCTCCAGCTGACCAATCAGCTGCCAGCTTTCTCTGGATTAAAAACAAATGTTTTCTGACCTTTGACCTTTCTGTGTTTCTGTGTGTGTCTGAGAAGCAGAGATGCGTGGAAACCTGGGTTTGTGAAAACAGTCTACACCTGGCTCTAGGTCTAACTTTATGGGTCCAGATTTACAGGGTCCTGGGGAGCTTTCATGTTACTGAGAGTCCTCACAAAGGCAGGTATACAGGTGTGTGTGTGTGTGACTAGTGCAGGTAATCTGATAATCCAGTTAAGGTGTTAAAAGGCAGAGAAACCTGCATGAGTGTTCAGGTGCATCTGTGTCGTTGTCCTGAGGGTCCCAGCACTCCCACAGGTATTCAGGCAGACGGGTAACATGGCGATGTGACAGATTCACAGCAGAGGAGACCACCTGCATCTACCTGTAAGCTTCTTCACCTGTCCATACTTTGTGTTTGTGTACCTGCTCTGTGTTTCTTTACACCTGCCTGAGGTCAGACATGAGGTCCAGCTCATGTTTTCCCTTAAATCAGGGACCTGATTGAAAGCAGCACAGTCTAAGGGAGATCGAGGTGCGTTCCAAACGACCCTTTTTGCTCAGGAAGGTTCCTCACTGAGCGATGTATCTGCATGGTGGCCATAACCAGAGCTGTTCCAGTTCTCCAAACACTACGCAAAGGAACTTCAATGCTTCCCTTAGCAGAGCATCCTTTATGAACGGGGAGAAGAAAATTCCGTCCCATAATTCACAGCAGCGGACCATCTGACCATTCATGAAAACATCAACATAATAAATGTGGAGGAGATCGTGTAAATGTTCCTTCTAACTGCATTTTCCATTTCATCCTGACCTTTCATTAGACAAAGGTTTCAGTGCTACGTATAACAAAGTACTTCAGAATTGAACTGAACTAAACAAAGCAGGACGTTGTATCTTTTACTCATTGCACATGCGGGAGGGGGGTCAGGTAGCTCGCCTGGTCAGCAGTAATGAAAAGTTTAACACTCTGACTCTGGAGTTGGGCAGCTTCAGGTCCTGGGCGCATCAAACGTAGCACAGAGTGGCTCTGGTTTAATTTGAGGACTTCAGACATCGTTTGGGAAACAGTTCCAAACGTTGGCCAATGAAGGACCAGTACATATGAAGTAATGTACCAGGAGCACCCCCTACAGGCTGGGTGTATACGCTCCAGCCTGACCCTGGATCAATGCACCCGATGATCTTAAATGAGTGTGTCGAGCACACATCGATATATTGTGAACTTGGCCGAGGACAGAGTCCCACAGGTCATCTGTGATATGAAAGTTATGTCTTGTTCCCATTTAGATTCGATGGCAGCTACTGAAGAACATTGTAAGTGGGAGACTAGATTGTACAAGGATGATATTATGCCCCTGGAGGTTGGACTGACCATGGGGTGGCTGTAGCTCAGGTGGCAGAGCAGGTCAGCCACTAATCAGAAGGTCGGTGGTTGGATCCCAGGCTGTCTCCTGGCTGCATGAGACAATATCCTTGGGCAAGATACTAACCCCGTGTTTGCCTACTGGTGGTGGTCAGAGGGCCCGGTGGTGCCAGTGTCCGGCAGCCTCGCCTCTGTCAGTGCCCCAGGGTGGCTGTGGCTGCAATGTAGCTGCCATCACCAGTGTGTGAATGGGTGAATGAATGGATATAGTGTGAAGCGCTTTGGGGTCCTTAGGGACTAGAAAAGCACTATACAAATGCAGGCCATTAAAATATCTGCTGCAGGGCTGCCAAACTCAATTGCACTGGGGGCCAAACTTCAAGGCACACTTTAGGTCAAGATAAACATTTATTGAACACACTAAAACAATGTTTTGTAAACATAAATATGAATACAGACAGGAATATTATTCCAGAATAAATAAACTTTAAAGTTAAAGTTTATTCTTTAAACATTTTGCTCTCCATAAAAATATATCCTGTCAAAATTATGCAAGTTAGAAATAAGAACATGCTGCCAAAAGTCCAGAAAAAGTAAATGAAAGCAAACACAAGGTTGGAGCCGCATGTAGACGGAGCTGGGCGTTGCTGCAGGAGTGGAGCTAATAAACTGTGCGGGCCAGTCAGTGTCGTACTTTGCCTGAGTGCATCATTACACTGCATCTGAATCTGCACGGGTGCAGTTTCCACGTTGGGTTGTGAAGCAGCTCGAAATTCTCTTTTTCTGCTTCAAAGTCACCAAAGCGCCACAAACTCAGTGCACTCAGTTTATCAGCAAAGTGCGCATTTGGGAACACTGTTGCACTGACTTGGCTCAACATTACTTAGCAACAGGGATCACTGCATCATAAAAGACTGAAATTGACGGTGATTTAAACCTTTAGTTCGGATCAAATTCACGGTCTGCGTTACGGTGATCATTACATGCTCCATTTTAAGGACTTTACCACACAGCCTTTCCTGGTGTGTGATGCAGTGATGCTGTTAACTCACTGGTACAGTTCTCCTCCTGCATCTTTACTCGCATCCTCCTGACTAGTCCGTTTTTTTTCACCGCACAACACCGGCGCTGCATCCAACAAGTTTGTCCCAGGACAGTTTCATGTCGGTTACACTTTTACATACGTTTCTATTCAGGCTCACATTTGCCAAAATCTGCGTTTTGTCTGGACACAAGACGACGCACAGCTTCATCATGCAGCTCTTTAGAAACTCTCCCTCGGTAAATAGCCGGGCTGATTTGGCTCCTCTGCCACAATAAAACTTGCTTTCATAACAGCTTCACTTTGTGGTTTTGCTCTGGTGACAAACGTCTGCTGAAATGTCAGATTCTTCTTTAACTCGTCTACTTTCTGTAGTTTCTGCGTTTAGGTTTTTCAGCTTATCCTGACGTTTTGTCTCGTCGTGCCGTCTTAAATTAAGTTGCTTCATTACAGCCACATTAGCTCACTAATAAGACTCACGGGTTTACCAGCATGTCTGTAAACATATATTCAGCCTGCCACTGGTGCTGAAAGGCTCTGTTTTCAGAATTAACTTTTCTCTTCGCCATTGTGAGCGGCTAGCTTCGCAATAGAGATCGACAGACCACGTGACTTTCGCGCGTTGCGTTGTAGGTACGAGTGGCAACAAAATCAAAACACTGCATCGAACGCTAGCATTTCCAGCTCCGCTAATCTTAATTCTGCAGTTTTAATCCCTACTTGCATTTTATTTGCCCCAAAAACAGTGATGTACGAAACCACGGTGAACACGGCAGCTCCGTACGAAGACAGACGTGACGAAGAGGCAAAAAAAGTACGAGGAACAAATCAAAGGAGTGAAAGGGTCAGACCCACACGAGCACAGAGTGGAGTAAGGACGTTAGCGTGCTGCACAACTTTCATCACGCACATATTTATTATTATATGGTCCTAAGTGTGAGTGCGTACACTCACAACATGTTTAGTAACTTCAGATCCTGCAACAAGCCCAGCTCCAGTTTACTTTGGTGATTTGGACGATTCCATCTCACAGCTGCTGTTACATGTCTTTCTTTATCTCCTGCACAGGCCAACGCATCTATTTGTCGTTTCAGGTTGTAGTGTTACACAACACTTTCAGATCTAATAGAAAAAAAATGAGTTTCATAATTCATTCAATTATTGTCTTTATTTATAGCTGGCATTATTGTTTCATTCTATTATAGAATCTTAAGAGGCAACATTGTATTCCATCAGCTTTATTAGCTGCTTGGGTGAAAAACAAATCAACAATGCAACAAAAAAAACAACAACATTGCAAAACAACATACTGGAAAACAGTTATTCATCACTTGCTTCAATACAACACTTGGGCACATATATGCAGACGTTTCGTAGCTGTTTTGATATCACTCTCTCTCTTAACTATCTGTCATTGAAGGAACAAATAGGTGGTTTGAGGGAAAGTGGAAGGGAGGGGACAAAAACAACAAAACACAAAAACCAACCCAACCCAAGGAATAAAACACAATAACATGCCACGATGTAAAGAAAACTAACACAATACCAACCACCAATATCACCCCAGCAGGTTGCATGGAACAGCACCCCTAAGCCCCCTGCTCTCGTCCCATATTAGCTAAGTACTCCTCGTACCACCAGCTTCGTACCTGCGCCGTTAACGTTAACCCCTAAACTTAAAGCAAGGCCCACATTTCAAGGGGATGAAGAAGAGAAACAAAACAAAGAAAAGATAAGGAAAACAAGCAATGAACGAATTTTGCCTTAAAATGAACAGCAAAGAACACATTACAGTCCTAACAGCACAGCCGTGCAGTACCAGTCAGGTCACTGCAGCGTGATCCTAACAGGGATCCACCGCCCTCTGGATTGCCCAGCACTTTGTTTTCCTTGTGCAGTAGCAGGCTTCCCCCCCTACCTGCTGGGACAAAAGCTTTTGCGTGAGTTAAGTTGAGGGGCTGGTCAGCTCTGCAAAGTTCGGGACGAACTGCGAGTAGTAGCCAGCCTCCAGAACCGCCTCACCTCTGTTTTTGGTCTTGGGATGTGCCAATGTGCTCAAACGGGACTTGGTGAGCGCAAAGACGCTTACAGAATGACCGGCCGACCACCAGCCGACACTGTGCACACCACATGGTGTCAGCACACCAGCATGCACACCACTGACACACACACCCCGAACCCGTATCACATCAGTCTATGTGTTTTGCTCCTGTATTTAATTTCCACCGGAGCTGTGGGATATCTGTGAATGTCTGTTCTTGTAACTGGAGAGTCCGCGTCACACACCAAGGTTACTATGGAGCTCCACAGGCTAGGACCACTTCTGTTCATTACCTTGGCCTCCAGTAACACTGTGAGGAACCTTGGAGTCATTTTTGACCAGGACACATATTAAACAAATATGTAAGACTGCTTTCTTCCATCTCTAAAGTTAGAAACATCCTGTCTCAGAGTGACGCTGATTGTGACCTCACAGGAGGAGGTGCTGTTACTGACATACAGCAGCAGGTTCAGCTCAGTGAAAACCACCAGAGAGATTTAGCGGCTCCAGGTTCCAGTGTGAGCTCAGGTTGAGATGGGCTCAAACATTATTTACAGTCAGATCACCACGGTTACCGTGCCACGTGCATGTACGTGTGCATGGCTTCTTCTCTGAACGCCCAGCATGAGACCAATGAACAGTTTGAGGACGGAGCCAAAGCTTTGCAGGAAGCTGTGTACCCTGGACACTTCATGACTCCTGTCCACAGCTGTCAGGTACAAACTGACTCTTCTGTTTCTACCTGTCTGTCTCAGGTGTGTCTCCCTGCCTCCCTCCTATGGAGCAGCTGGTGAAACACCTGTCCAGGTGTCAGCACCTGGGGTGGATGAACGTGATTGGTGAGTAGAAATAGGGAGAGTTTCACACAGCTGAGGTCACATGCACGTTACCTAGGTGCCCGTCTGTCTGTGAGGTCAGAGGGTGGAGCTTCATTTATGCGACCGAGTGAATATTTAACCTCTGAACAGCCACCAGGTCATGTGATGTATTTAACATCAGGTTCACCCTGAAGGGTCACCTGTGTGGAAGGTGTGTCGTGGTCTGTGTCCCACAGTGTTAACGAAGGCCAATAACACGCTTCCTTAGAGATCTGTCCAGTCTGAAGAAAGCAGGAAGTGCAGAAACATATCATAATGCTGCTGTGATGATGTCACAGAACTGAAGAGCGCCTCCATTCATTGGCTGTCCTGTGGCCGGAGGGCGGAGCCTGACATCTGGAGTAAAATGTTCTGTATCCTATCAGAATCACGCTTACTAATGCTGGACGACCTGGAGGTATACACACACACACACAAAGACACACACAGACACACACA
>NW_024582902.1:110258-112076 GCF_018398535.1 Haplochromis burtoni | reverse complement strand
AGGGCACGGATGGCTTGGGGATAGAAGCTCCTCTTGAGTCTCTCTGTCCTTGCCCGGAAGATGCAGAACCTTCTACCAGATTACTAAAACTTAGTAGCGGCCGCCATTGTTGGAAACTGGAGTTTGGCTGGGCCGCGCTATGAATTCATCCTCAGACTCAGACTAAGCAGGAAGTGGTCAGGGTCACATGATGAGCGAGCGAGTTTACAGGGAGAGTTTATCTTCAGCCTTGCAGCGGTGACTCACCTGCACACCTCTACTGTTAGACGGGGGCGGGGCCAGGGCTGGGGACGAACTGTAACTGACATCTTTTTATGATTCTTTATAATATTCTCATGTTTATCCAGTCAGAGGTCAGGCATCGGGGTTTCAGAAGAAAAACATCGGATCCTCCTCTCTCCCTTCTCTCCTCCTTCAGGTTCATCCTCTGCTCCTCACAGAGAGGGCGGAGACTTGCACTGTGTGGTTGCTTAGATACACGCTCCATGTGACCTCGGCACCTTCTCGTCCCGCCCACAAAGGTAAGGAAGATGAGACGGGTTCAAGCAGCTGCAGAAGACGGAGACAGACGAACAGACAGACAGGAGCATTGAGACACAGACAGACAGGTGGACAGACAGGTGGACAGATGATGGACGCAGACTTTGACTCTTGCGGTGGTAAGAAAAGAAAAAGAAGCGGCGGCGAGTGCTTGTGTGTTTTTCGTGTGAGCGCAGCCGGATTAGAGCGTCTGCTTCATCACATCATGTCACATTATTAATCTCATAATCTGTGTTACCATGGCAACATGGCAGACGACTCCTTAGGTCACCAGGAGCTCAGAGGGTGGAGAGGCTGTAGGTGGATATTACTGTCCGGAGGTCAAAGGTCACAGAGACAGGTGAAAGTATGATCCGTGTCAGGTCACTGAGATGCGTCAGGTTAAATAAAGTTTATCAGCGCGGTCATAGATGATGTCACAGATTAATATTAACCTCCTAAGACCTGAACTCTTCCACGGCAGCATTTTTAATTTCTCTTTGATATTTGGGCTGATTGGGACCCGATCAATGTAAAAACACAAGAAACACCAGATTCATTTTTTTTACCCGATTTTTGTTCCTATGAAAAATAAGAGCCACGTATGAGGACATTCGTTTTAAACTTTGATGGAACAGTGGTAGTATAATGTCCTCGTAAGTGGATATCAGGCCCTTGTAGAGCAAAAATTTGTATTTTGGTCTAAATAACCCAAAATGTGATGTCCACATATGTGGACGCAGGGTCCTAGAAGGTTAAAGTACAAAACATTTTAAATGCTTTTGTTCTATCGGATACTAAATGACTTCATTATGATAGACATAGTAATTGCGTAATAGGAAGAGATTATATATTTATATATATATATATATATATATATATATAAACCAACTATTAATCCAATAATAAAAATTAGAAATTGAAAAGAAAAAAAAAATGTGCTCGTCAACAGAAAAAATCTAAACATTTCCAAATTTCACAATTAAACAGCTGATTTCCAAAATAATTTTTAAATTGTGAGATTTGAAATCCTGATTCCTCTCCTCCTTTCCAGTTCCATTTCTCTTCCTAAATCTTTCCCAAAGCTTTTCCAGTTATGGGATTAGCTTGTGCATTCAGCCTTTCTGCGACACTTTAAGCTCTTGTAGAAAAAAACCAAACTAGTCGTGCAGTGAAACGTGCAGGGTGATGCGACTGTGTCTACAGAGAGCATCTGTTGGAACGGCTCCAGGTTAGAGCCATTGCTCCCACACCTTGGTGCTGGTTCCAGGGGCGGGTCTAGAGAATATCGTTCTTTTT
>NW_024582902.1:98895-109890 GCF_018398535.1 Haplochromis burtoni | reverse complement strand
CATGAACTACACAACACTACACACTAACTACACACTAACTAACCTTTAACCACACAACACTATACACTAAATACATGCTAAGTAACCACTAACTACACTCATAACATGCATACATTCATAAGCTAGCATGAGCCTACAAGGATGGGGCTACATGCAGGGATGCTAGCGTTAGCCATGTTACCTCCAACGTGTTATATCAGGTCAGGCTAAGTCCACCTGTATCTAGTCACAGGTCTCCATTTCACTGCCGTTTCTCTTTGTATGCATCATTTGTCCACGCTGTACATTTTCAGAGAGTGATAGGCAAGGCTTAATATCCAAGCAGCAGCACAAACACTTTAAAACATCTCCTTGGAAAAGTCGTTCACAGCAAACAGCAACACGTAGCTAGCCTATGTGTCGCTAATCAATCAGACAGCTGCTTACGTTGCACTGCATGCTTAACTGGATTGGTTTTTCTCCAAGGACTAAAACAGCCACAGAAATGGTAGATGGAAAAGCTAATCCATTAGCAAATTTAATAGTAAATTTAATAGTAAATACGATAGCAAATCTAGTAGCTAACAGGAAAAGGTAACTGTATAAAAAAGGAGCAGTGGGACCACCATTTATTGTATAGTTTATCATTAATTATTAATTCATGAAACGCTTTACTTGCTGGTGCTGTACATTACTGAGTTGAGTTTATGAAAACAAGTAATCATTTTGCTAACTTCTCTATTGGTCAGTGAGGACAAGCTCATAGTGCCTCCTGCTGTGCAGTTTCTGTAAGACAGGATTAATAGGAGGTGGAAACCTCCTATTAATCCTGTCTGTGGGTGTGGATACTCCTGACTTTGAGCTTAAACACGAACAAATTGAAAAATTGTTTTACGTTAAATTCGATCTTTAATTATTTTATTCATTAAGACAATACTAAAGTACTCTTTATTTAATAATTTTATTTAAAAAACCATTTCTGAATCATTAATCGCATACAGGATCCAGAGAAAAGTACTAAACTCAGTTTTTGTTCTTCATGTTTACTGAGCTGTATCTTTGCTACACATGTGACCACATGCAACTACTTATATACGAACACAGTGACAAAGACATTCCCGCAAAGAGAATGGCGACTATGTCACCTGCCTTCTCCCTGAGATCAGCAGGAGGGCCCCCACTATCTATCCACACACCCTCCACCCCCCTTGTCCCACTCACTGTGATAAACCACATTTATGATGCGATCCTATATGTTTATAACTAAATGAAACAAAAGTGATATTAGTAAAACATGTGATCAACACATGAAGAAATTTCCATCACGATGGAATGACTGATTTATAAATACTGTTTTTATTTTCACACAAAACTATGAACTAAAAATGTTACTTATGTCTAAACAAATAAAAGAATTAAGGAATGAATTCATAAATTAATTTTCTCGTACAGATTTAATTCCACAGTTAATTATTCTGAATTGGCTTTCATCAGGAAAACTGATCAGATTTAATAAAACCCAGACCATCAAACAGTTAATCAGTAACTCTCATCAGTAACTTTTATCAACAGAACAAAGAATTTGTGCTCTGTGATTGGAGGATTTTACTCTCTGCTGAAAAAAACAAACTCACATTCAAATATATTAAAACAGATTTATGTAGAAGTTTTTAATTGTTTTCATGTTTATTTTGAACTAAATTTAAAATAACTACACAGAACATGCAGCTGTCCACAAATAAAGAAATCAAACAAGAGAAATACTTTTTATTTATGGGTTTCTTTGTTTGAATCATTTCTGTTTTATAATTTAAATATAAACACATAAAGGTTCAGTCGAGTTGGGACACAAATGGGTACAAACAGGAAAATAAAATTAAATATTTAACTAAACAAAACTAAATCAAAGCATATAATAAAATTAAAAAATCAAAATTCAATTTTATTTACACAGCGCCAAATCACAACAACATTCGCCTCAAGGCACTTTATATTGTAAAGTAGACCCTACAAAGATAGATACAGAGAAAAACCCAACAATCATATGACCCCCTATGAGCAGCACTTTGGCGACAGTGGGAAGGAAAAACTCCCTTTTAACAGGAAGAAACCTCCAGCAGAACCAGGCTCAGGGAGGGGCGGGGCCATCTGCTGTGATTGGTTGGAGTTAGAGAAGGAAGACAGGATAAAGACATGCTGTGGAAGAGAGACAGAGGTTAATAACAGATATGATTCAATGCAGAGAGGTCTGTTAATACATAGTGAGTGAAGAAGAAACACCCAGTGCATCATGGGAATCCCCGGCAGCCTACGTCTATTGCAGCATAACTAAGGGAGGATTCAGGGTCACCTGGTCCAGCCCTAACTATATGCTTTAGCAAAAAGGAAAGTTTGAAGCCTAATCTTGAAAGTAGAGATAGTGTCTGTCTCCCGAATCCAAACTGGAAGCTGGTTCCACAGAAGAGGGGCCTGAAAACTGAAGGCTCTGCCTCCCATTCTACTTTTAAATACTCTAGGAACAACAAGTAGGCCTGCAGAGCGAGAGCGAAGTGCTCTAATAGGGTGATATGGTACTACAAGGTCATTAAGATAAGATGGGGCCTGATTATTTAAGACCTTGTATGTGAGGAGCAGGATTTTGAATTCTGGATTTAACAGGAAGCCAAAACAGGAGAAATCTGCTCTCTCTTTCTAGTCCCTGTCAGGACTCTTGCTGCAGCATTTTGGATCAGCTGAAGGCTTTTCAGGGAGTTTTTAGGACTTCCTGATAATAATGAATTACAGTCGTCCAGCCTGGAAGTAATAAATGCATGAACTAGTTTTTCAGCGTCACTCTGAGACAGGATATTTCTAACTTTAGAGATGTTGCACAACAACAAAATGAAGTTATTTTAAATGTAAAAACAATATAAATTAACTTAAGTTCAACTAAAATCACATGAAAGGTTTGATCAAACTTATTTAATCAAACAATTTAATTAAAAAAACAACAATTCTCCTTCACCGCTGGTAGTTACCATGGCAACAGCAGAACGTGGCAGCTGATTGATGATAAAAACTACAAATGCTCCCATGATGCATTCTGTCTGTTTCAGAGATGGGGGTGCGCAGACAGAGCATGCCCAGTGCCTCCACTACCGACACACCCACCGCCAGAGTGACGGTGAGCTCTCTCTCCCTCACACACACACACTCTCTCTCTCTCTCTCTCGCCTGCTGAGATCAGCCTGTTGTTTCCATGGCAACAGGAGTTGAGCTGCTGTCAGCTGTAGATTAACTGACTGACCCCACCTGCTGGTGGGATTTATCTCCACACCAAACTCCATCGAATATCTGTGAATTTAACATCGCTCATTGATCACAGCAGCTAATACGGCTTCACCCGATTTCTTCTTCAGGGTTTTCTGTCTCGCAGGTTGAAGCAGTCGCTGCGTCGGACTCGATCTCAGCCCAAACTGTCTCGTCACAGCAGCTTAAAGACCGGGCAGATCAATGCAGCTGACACTAGGTAACAGTCAGTTACCCAGAATTCCACTGGGGTCACTTACTTTGTTGTACAAGTACAGCCTGTCAGTTTAATGTCATATGACTGATCCTCTGTGTTGTGAGTAAACCTGCTATAATTTACAGCGTGCTATAAAAGTGAAGACCACAGGTCTCTGTCTGTCAGGATCCTGGGTCTCCTGACCCAGTGTTGAGTTTCTTCTTTGTTGCCCCGGTTTATTCTATAGAGTGTAGTGTCGTAGTTTTCTGAGTATTTAGTAGCTGCCCTCTGTGCCTCCTTTATGTTGGTCTCTGTGTTTCTTAGTTGCTCTGTCTCCCCTGTCAGCTGTATCCCCGAGTCAAGTCCGCGTTTCTGTGTTACATTTCCTGTTTTACTTTGAAGGTTTGTGTCCTACGTGAATGTGTTTCGCTTCCCTTGGCTGTCGTTGTGTCTGTTTCTCCCACCTGTGCTCCCCTTCTGTGTCTCATTCCCCTCGTTATTTCCCAGTGTATTTAAGCCCTGTGTTTCTCTGTGTCGGGATCTCCCTCATGCTGTGTGTTTCTCCCTGCGTCTTCATGTGTGTGTTTTGTTAGATTCTTCCCAGTTTAGGTTTTGTTGAGATTTCTGTTCAGCAATAAAAGCTGCCATTTTGAGTTTAAGTTTCGCCTCAGTTGAGTCTGCATTTTGGGTCCTTTTCCTGCCTGCACACAGCCGTTCCATGACGCTGTCAGTTTATGACCACCTGAGTATTCAGCATGGTGCGGCAGCGCTCAGGTCTCTGAGTTTGTCAAGATTTAATCTGAGCTGTTTCATTGCAGTAATACACTACAGTTTGTTCCCAAGTGAAATCCTGTATGCTTTGAAATTTCCTCTTGTGGAGTGCCAGTAAGGACACAGAGTACCAAATCCCCAAAACTCGATGTGCAGCATGATGAGGCCCCCAAATCTGTAACTGTCCCTAACTTCACGGCTCAAAGGAACCTACGGTGAAAATTCATGATGCTGCTGCAGTTCACGAAAGTTTTAACAATCCAACCTTATTACTAACTCAGCAATCAGATACAGTCCTCTAATCTAGGTTTTATATAAGAGGATTGCATTTAATACTTGGATGAAAATCTTCTGCTGCCAGTGACTGTATCAGGTACCCATGGACCACATGCTGGTTCCTCCTTGAGATGCTCTGCAGGTCACTGTAGTTTGTATTAAATCCCTGAAAATCTGGTCAGCTGACCTGAGATCAGCTGACTGACTTTAAGAGTATCTCATTTGTTGGGTTTTTTGCAGTTTGCTTTGGCTCCGTACCCACAGAGCACAGCGCTGTCATCAGTAACCGCCAAAGAGCAGCTTCCTTGCAGCCGGACATGCCCACGCCATGATGCTGCCGCCATCATGTTAGACAAATGGATGCTTTAGACCATCATCTTTTCTCTCCATCATACAACTTTCTCTCAACTTCATGTGCACAAACACATCTTTAGATGCCACTGGCCTGTAGGTGTGAATAGACTGCAGAGTCCTGGCCTGACGAGGTCGCTCCTCTGTGTTGTGCCATCCACTTCGCCAGAGGTTGTTTGGTTTCCCCGATGTATAAATCCTGCCAATCCTCCTGCACTTAACAGCGTACACTATGTTACTCTGTTTGTGTCAAGCGACCCGATCCTTGGGGTGGACCAGTTTTTGGCGCAGCGTGTTTGGGGGTTTAAAAGCCACAGAGACCTGGTGTTTAGAAAAAATGCGTCTCAACTGCTCCTGACACGTACGGGATCACTACAGGTTTTCGCTTGGGCAGCGGTTGTCCTTCTCTCCTGGATCAGCTGGAGCTTTCTTTAGGAGCCTTCCCAGCTTTGACAAAAGTCCAGCTGGGATAACCACATCTACTCAGGGCCTTCTTGATGTTCTTCTGCCTCCCTGGCTGCTGTGTCAGTGGGGATGGTGTTCGCTCTGTTTTGTAGCGTCCTGATGACGCCCAGTTTGTGCTCCAGTGGATGATGAGAGTCAAACCTTAGATACTGATCCGTATGTGAAGGTTTACGGTACACGTCAGCTTGTAGATGTCCCCCATTACTGATGGAAATCTCACAGTCTAAGAAGGCTAACCTGCCACTGTTCATATCCTCCCTGGTGAATTTGATGTGTCAGTCCACCGAGTTAATGTGGTAATGTGGCACGTCCTGAGATTTGATTTTCACCCAGGTGTCATCCACATACCGAACCAATGGCTTGGTGGTGTTCCAGGGTAGGATAGCAAAGCCCTCTTTTCCACTTCTTCCATGTACAAATTGGCCACGATAATAATAATAGTAATAATACATTTTATTTATAGGTGCCTTTCAGACCCTCAAGGTCACCTTACAGTAACACGATGGGTGAAACTGGGGAGCCCACGGCACATCCATGTTTCTGCCTGTAGAACTGAGCCTTGTATGTGAAGTAGGTGGAATGAAGACACAGTTCAAACACACTTGGTGGATGCTGAGAGTGGTCCTGTTGCCGAGGTCATCCTGTAATCTCTTACGGACTACCTCCAACGCTTCCGTGACTGGGATGCAAGTGGAGAGAGATGTAATGTCGTATGAGACCATGGTTTCATCTGCCTCCATAATGACATCTCTCACCTTCTCAACAAAATCCAGGATGTTCTGGATGTGGTGTTCAGAGCTGCCTACCAACGGGTTGAGGATCGAAGCCAGAAGCTTGGAGATGTTATAGGTGACAGAGTTGATCATGCAGACAGTCGGTCTTAAAGGTGCACCCTGTTTATGTATCTTCAGTAAACCATACAGACTTGGTGTGGCTCTGGTATGAGGTCCGGTCGATAGCCTTGTCTTGTTCTAACTGCTTCAGACAGTCTATCACCCTCTTCTTGTAGCAACTTCCTGGGTCTCATTTCAGGGGCTCAAGTGTTTTTGTCACTGAGCAGTGACAACATGCTAGCTTCAGTCATTGTGCAGATATACTGTTTATGAGGTTTAGTCAGCTGAGTCTGAAGGAGACACCTGATGATGATGAAACGTTTCTCCCACTGAAAACGTCCAGGTGAACAGAATCAACCTTTGGGATGTACCTACCTGGATGACCGAGTGTGCATCAAGCCTTTGTTAGATGTATTACAGTGTGTTCTTCCTGAGTGCACCTAGAGGTTTGCACCTTGTTGTAAACTCTCTGTCTCTTGGTCTACAGCTTCCCAGCGATGCTCCTGCCATGTTCCTGACCTGGCTTATGTTTCCAATCATTTTAATAAATCTGTCATCATCCACTCTTCTGAGCTGCTCACTGCTCTCATTGTTGTTTCTGCTCTCTGATTATTTTATTCATGTATTATCAGCCTAGTGATGGCCTCCTTCACTGACATCTTTCATGTCGTGCTTACAGTTAACGGTTATATCAGCTCTGTTATCTGTTATCAGCTTCATTAGTCCTGGAATGATGAGGGAACAGGCTTCACCTTTCAGGCAGGTGACAGTCCAGTGCCTTTGGGGATTGTGTGTAAACATGTTCGTGAAGTATTAAAACCAAACCTTTATGAACGCCTGAGTTAAAGCTGTGCGCGAGCGTATGCAGCAGCGTCTGAGTGGCTGCGTGTGGAGGTTGGTGTTGATATAAAACCGGGGAGAGATGCGGCGTTTGATTCCTGCCTCGATGACACCAAATGGAAAATTCCACTTTCTGCTGCAGACAGGAAGTGTGTGCGTACAGGACCAGAGAAGAAGCAGCTCAGAGCGGCTGCAATAACACGCGTGTAACCGCAGCCTCTTTAACACATCAACACGTATCGTACATGTGCGCTGCTGGGGGGGGGGGGCACCCCTGACAGGCCAGCAGAGGAGACAAGGAGGATAAAGAGGAGCAGAGAGGGAGGAAGTAGGGCAGCCTCACTGCAGGGGAGGGGCAAGAGCTGACAGACGAGGGGGGTGAGTCACTTAGAGACAGACAGAGAGAGAGAGAGTGAGGAAGGGGAGGGAGGGCTGAAGCTGTGAAGCATCAGAAACAGCAAACACACACAGACAGACAGACAGGTTCATCCACACAGCATCAGCAGCTTCTCCATCTTCCTCCTCCTCTTCCTCCTGCTCGCTGCTGAAGGAGGCCATGAATTTATAGCTGTCTCCTCCTCCTCCTCCTCCTCAGCAGGATGCTCGGTGAGTGTCTTTGATCCTCTTTGTCCTCCGATCAGAAAAATGTGCTGCAGTGGATTTCTGCTTTGTGTGTGTGTGTGTGTGCGCGTGTGTGTGTGTGTGTGTGTGTGTGTGTGTTGTTATGTGTGTGTGTGTTGGGGAGGTGCGTGCATGCTGCCGTCTTCCACCTGATTTGCATTTCCATGCATGATGCGTTTCTGTGTGTGTGTTAGCATGGCTGCAATCTGCACATAGCTAGCGTGCTATGCTGTGTTCCTGTGTGTAGCACACAGCATAGCAAGGTTACACACAGACACGCAGCATTAGCCATATAACCAGCTTGTTAAGACAAGATGACGAGCTAACCGAGCAACACACCCGTCCTGCTGTGTGTGTATAAAAAGCTAAAGAGGGTCATCATCATCATCTTGTTTATCATCAGTTCAATTCAATTTTATTTACACAGCGCCAAATCACAACAACAGTCGCCTCAAGATGCTTTATATTGTGAGGTAGACCCTACAATAATACATACAGAGAAAACCCAACAATCATATGACCCCATATGAGAAAGCACTGTGGCGACAGTGGGAAGGAAAAACTCCCTTTTAACAGGAAGAACCAGGATCAGGGAGGGGCGGGGCCATCTGCTGTGATTGGTTGGGGTGAGAGAAGGAAGACAGGATAAAGACATGCTGTGGAAGAGAGACAGAGATTAATAACAGATATGATTCAATGCAGAGAGGTCTGTTAACACACAGTGAGTGAGAAAGGTGACTGGAAAGGAAAAACCCAGTGCATCATGGGAATCCCCGGCAGCCTACGTCTATTGCAGCATAACTAAGGGAGGATTCAGGGTCACCTGGTCCAGCCCTAACTATATGCTTTAGCAAAAAGGAAAGTTTGAAGCCTAATCTTGAAAGTAGAGATAGTGTCTGTCTCCTGAACCCAAACTGGAAGCTGGTTCCACAGAAGAGGGCCTGAAAACTGAAGGCTCTGCCTCCCATTCTACTTTTAAATACTCTAGGAACAACAAGTAGGCCTGCAGAGCGAGAGCGAAGCGCTCTAATAGGGTGATATGGTACTACAAGGTCATTAAGATAAGATGGGGCCTGATTATTTAAGACCTTGTATGTGAGGAGCAGGATTTTGAATTCTGGATTTAACAGGAAGCCAATCATCATCACTGCTTAGTGTTGACCTGTCCACCTCAGACACTGACAGGCCACGGTGCCTTAAACCTGCAGTCCAGCAGGGGGAGACTCTGCTGTGATTTGTTAGAAGTGAGGAAATGAGTCCAGCTGTTATTCAGGTCTCATTGGATAAAAAGTGATGGTTGTCATGGAAGAGAAGGTCCAGTCACAGTCTGAGAGGAGCAGGAAGCAGGGGGAGGGTTCTGGGGAAGTGGCGTGCAGTGGATCGGACGCTGTGATGGAAATATCGTCACACAGTTTCAGTTCAACGTACCAAATCACAGCATTGCCATGATGTCATTCACTGGTTAGTGATGCCTCCATGTTCATGTTTCCAGAGGTGCTAATGCTAATGCTAGCAGAATCATTTAGCAAGAGTGACATCAAATCAAATTGCACAGCCTTCATGAATGGTCTGTTAGTACAGTAACCTCACAGCAGCCATATTATTGTCAAAAAGGCCACGCCCCTAACATTGCAGACTAAAGCGTTTGAGTTATAACAACATGCTTTCCTGTGCACGTGTTATGAAGGAGGAAGTTTGAGTATCAAGCTGTAAACATGTTTATTTCAACATGGCAGTTTGTAGGGACTGACTCACTGCTGCCTCTGCTGCATGGCAGAGGAACTGCAGGTGTGTGGACGAGTGCATTTGGCTCTCAGTGTCCAAATACACCAAAACTACTGGATGGGGTGTTTGAGGTGAGAGGAGGGCTGTCCATCGGACAGTCGGCTGCTGGTCATCGTTCGTACTTCCTGTTGTCGTGTTTACGTCTGTCAGTGATCAGACTCTGACCGTGTCCGTTCACACTGACTCTGTAAGCTCTGCAGCCTCTCCCTGAACTGTGACACATTTGCACATGATAAATAAATAAATGTTGTGGAGAAGCCGAGATCAGCTTTGTTTTCTGCATCGGAGTTAATCAGGTCGGCGTGTGGTGGCTGCCTCCCTGCGCGCTCCGTTAGAGCTGCTGTGGTTGTGTTCGGTCCGGAGGACGGGAAGCTGGGTTTCTGCTTGTTAACAGCTCCGTGGAGGAGTGAGTTATGTAACGAATGGAGGACTGTGTGGTGGAGACATGCAGAGGTCTCCTCGCTCAGTGATGAACGTGGCCTCAGAGGCTGGCGGAGCATCGAGGCACCGCAACGGGATCTTTCCCAGAGGTGCCCTTTGTTTTAATTCTCGGGGCTTTACGAGAGCAGCTGTGCATGATTCACAGCTCAGAATAATCCTTATTCATACTCAGCCTGCATCCTCTACCTGAAAAACCCTTCCCTAAAATGCCACTTTCTTCTGAGGGGCAGCACCTCAGACCCATTTCAGAGCGTCAGACATGAAGTCCAGGTGTGCCAATGAGGAGTATCATCTCACGATGCAACAGGAAGCACCAAGCCCAGCATGACATCTGTACGTGTAATCACATGTGCTGCAGCAAAGTTTGGAAGCAGATGAAATGACTCTGGCTGAATATGAATCCTGAGCTTTTACTCCATCACTGGCTCGTACATTTGTTTCTAACGCCGCGTCACACTGTAATACTTCAGAACCGCCTTCTTTTATTAAATGTAACTTTACTTTATGACACCTCAAATGTCTTGAAAAGTATCAAACTGATTGGCTTGTGCTGAACCAATCAGAGGTCCTGATTAAGTTCTCCTTGACCTCCTGAGCTTCAGCCCGACAGTTGTTTCAGCTCCACCTTGCTCTACAGCTCCAGGTGAACCTGATCACACTCGCTGCATCACTCGGTCTCTGTTGTCAGATCCAAGTCAAATCTCATGTTCATTTTTCACAGTGTAGATCACCTTCTTTGTGTCCCTGGAGACGTCCAGGAGACGTCCTAGACTTCTCTGACAGTCCAGGTTTGGGATCCATGCCTCTGGAAACTCGATGAGTGCGTCTTCCTGTCCTGTTAGTAATCACACTGTGTATGTTTGTTTCAGGTGTGTGATGCGTCGGCTGCGTTGCGGTAGCCAGGAGTCATTGCTAAGCACTGGCTGTGTATCGTCTCTCGAGCTCAGGATGGACCAATCAGTGATTATTAAGCCGGTTCACTCATCCCTGCTGGGACAGGACTACTGCTTTGAGGTGACGCAAACAACACACACAAACTGCAGCACTCCCAAAACCGAGGTGTCCCAACACAATCATTTACATACTGCTCTGTGCCTGCCTATTACACCAGCCTATTAATCAACCAAAGACCCAGACAGACTTTTAATT
>NW_024582902.1:88886-90438 GCF_018398535.1 Haplochromis burtoni | reverse complement strand
AGGGAGTTTTTCCTTCCCACTGTCGCCAAAGTGCTGCTCATAGGGGGTCATATGATTGTTGGGTTTTTCTCTGTATGTATTATTGTAGGGTCTACCTCACAATATAAAGCATCTTGAGGCGAATGTTGTTGTGATTTGGCGCTGTGTAAAAAAAATTGCATTGAACTGAATTAAATTGACCTGCGTTACCTCACAATTCCAGCAGAGGGCAGGGCAGAGTCCCAACTGTAAAACTGTAAAACACAAATATGACGAAGCTTCGTGATCGTGGTTTCTGATCACCATCAGATCCATTGTTGTGTTTCACACGGATCAGTTTCCGACTTGTTTTCATTTATTTTTTACAGGTTTTCATCTCAACTTTCAAAATGTCTTTTATTTTGAAAGAATGTTTATCAGAATAACCGCAGCCTCGTTTAACGCCTTCAAATCTACCAGAGGAAGTGACATTATTACAGAACATCTGTTCAACCAATGACTTTCATCAGATTTCCACGTCTCCTTCATCGAGCTGTAAATCCAGTTTAAAGTCTCACAGTTCCGATGTGCAGCCATCGCCTTACTGAGCGTGCTGAGTAACAAAATCATTCACTTTAGTTCAAAGTGAAAATCTTCAAAGCAAAGTTTCTGCTGCTTTCACCTCTCAGATTATTTTACAGAGAAATGTTTACATTGTTTAGCGACTTTATCACCAAATGGTAATGTCTCTGATTGGAATGTGCTCATTTTGTATAAAACCACTAGCTCTAATCTGGCTTAACAGAGAACCGATAACCTCGGCGGTGTTATCTCTGATGAACGCCTGACTTTGTTGAGCTGCGTGCGGCCCTGAGACTCGTCTGCATTTCATCCACACAAACAGCAAACAGAGTTTCAGGAACTACAGATGTTACCTGATCGGACATGTTGAGGTCAGAGTCATCATCCGAGATGGCTCTGACTGTAACCCTCGCCATCAGGACTTTCTCATGGTTGGAAACATTTTTCTGTCATGTTTTGTTAATCAGGTCACAAAAACGATCCAAAGCTTCTCTCTCAGAGGGACAGCGTTTGGTTGGAAGACACAAGGGTTTCACTCAGCTGACATCGGTGCCCTCTTGTGTCTCCGTGGTTGCCTGTCTCCTAGGTAACAACCTCGACGGGAACAAAGTGTTTCTCGTGTCGCTCAGCAGCAGAAAGAGACAAATGGATGGAGAACCTGCGACGTGCTGTTCACCCCAACAAGGACAACAGCCGGCGGCTGGAGAACGTGCTGACGGTGTGGGTGGTGGAGGCCAAAGACCTGCCCGCCAAGAAACGGTAGGCGGCGCTGCACCAGCCCACCTGCTCCAAGTATCACAGTTACATCTGTGAGCTGCAGGGAAACAGTAGAACACAAACAGTAATCCTACTATGTTTAGTGCAGGTAGTAACTAGATTACTTCTACTACATGTAGTAATCAGAGCATTTGTGCTACCGGCAGTAATTAGAGTATCGCAGACATTCCTGCAGTTTAACTAATCCGGTCGTTAAGTGATGACGTGACGAATCCTACTTCCGGGCCTAAAGTAG
>NW_024582902.1:84039-88075 GCF_018398535.1 Haplochromis burtoni | reverse complement strand
TGTGTGGACACATAAAGTTGGGTGTCATCTGCATAGCAGTGTAAATGTATGTTACGCCTTCTAAAGGTGGACGTGGCTCACACTGTGCTGGCGCTAGCTAGAGCGAAGGACCCAACATCTGTGTCGCGCTGGGTGCTGCAGTCAATTTTTACAGCTGCTGTACGTGTACGAGATGCGCCCGCTTCCTGTCATTTCCAAACACGTATCTCTGACTTTGTTTAGTTAGTGACGTTTCCACAGCACAGCTCTCCTGCCGAGGTCCACAGAGACATGAAACAAATGACTTACTCAAAGCAGTTGTACTATGAGCACGGCGTGCGCGCGCCCTCGCTGGCGTGCACTTTGCTTGACGCAGCAGGAAACTGCTGCAATTGAAATGAATATGTTTCTATTAGATTACTGTGATTCAAACCACTTGCAGTAATCATAGTACTTGTACTGCATATAATAACTGCAGGACTTGTGCTGCAGATAATAATGGTAGTACTGTAGGTATTTATTTATTTATTCTGTGTACTACTGAATCTGTTTATTTGTATTCAAACACAGTACTGCTGTACTTATTCTTAGTTTATGTGTAGTTTTACAGTTTGCACCTTCGATCCATGAGGACGACATTTCACACGACCTGACCACTAATCACAGTACATGTACTGCAGGTACTTCTGCGAGCTGTGTCTGGACGATAGCCTCTACGCTCGGACGTCCTGTAAGCTGAAAACTGACAACATCTTCTGGGGCGAGCGCTTCGATTTCAGCAGCCTCCCACCTGTCGCCTCCATCACGCTGCACCTGTACAAGGACACCGACCGGAAGAGGAAGAAGGACAAAAGCAGCTACGTCGGGTTAGTCAACATCCCGGTCGCCACGGTGACTGGCAGACAGCTGGTGGAGAAGTGGTACACACTGAGCACGCCCAGTACAATCCGAGGTATGTAGATCCACTCGGGCTCGTGAGCTGAGGTGTATCATTTGTGACACCCTCTTAACCTGTCCCACCCGATTTCAGGTAAGTCGTCTGTGCCAACAGTGCGGGTCAAAGCACGTTACCAGAGTATCGTCATCCTGCCGATGGAGCAGTACAAAGAGTTTGCGGAGTACATCAGTTCCAACTACCTGCTGCTCTGCTCCACCTTGGAGGCCTCAATCAGCCTGAGAGCGAAGGAGGAGCTCGCTGCTGCACTCGTGCACATCCTGCACAGCACGGGCAAGGCCAAGGTAACCCCGCCCACCACACCTGAACTCTACACCTGGCCTGCCACCACCACCTGTTCTTCTTTCAGCCCAGTGACCTTTCACCCCTCACTGCAGGACTTCCTGACCGACCTGATGATGTCAGAGGTGGACCGTTGCCGTGACAACGACCAGCTGATCTTTAGAGAGAACACATTGGCGACCAAAAGCATTGAGGAATACCTGAAGTTGATTGGACAGAAATACCTACAGGATGCACTTGGTACACACACACACAAACACACACACACACAAAAGCCCCCCCTGTGTGCTTATTGTGATATTTATTGATCAGCTGTGTGTGTGTGTGTGTGTGTGTGTGTGTGTGTGTGTGTGTGTGTGTCCAGGTGAGTTCATCAAAGCTCTGTACGAGTCTGATGAGAACTGTGAGGTGGACCCGTCTCGCTGTGCGACCTCTGACCTCGCGGAGCATCAGGCCAACCTGAGGATGTGCTGCGAGCTGGCATTTTGCAAAATTCTTGACTCATACAGGTACGCACACAAGATCACGCACACCACTGACGCTCCAGGCCGGCACATGCTGACTCTTGCCGATTGTCACTCAGGGTCTTCCCCCGGGAGCTGAAGGAGGTGTTTGGGTCATGGCGGCAGGAATGCGGCAACCGAGGACGGCCAGACATCAGCGAGCGCCTCATCAGCGCCTCGCTGTTCTTGCGCTTCCTGTGTCCGGCCGTGATGTCGCCATCACTATTCGACCTGATGCAGGAATACCCTGATGAACGCACAGCGAGAACCCTGACGCTGATCGCCAAAGTGATTCAGAACCTTGCCAACTTCAGCAAGTACGCCACGGCTTTTATTGTGAAACAATACAGGGCTTTTATTTGGAAAGGACAGCAGCCTTTTTTCTAACGGGGTGTAGGCCTTTTATTTTGATGGAATACAGGGTTTTTATTCTGAAAGGACTCCAAGGCTTTTATTCTAAAGGAGCAAAGAATTTTAAAAAGAATTTATTTTGAAAGCAGTTTAGGGCTTTTTTTTAAAGGACTTTTATTCTGAAGGAGTGATGAGTATTTATGGTGAAGGAGTGGAAGGCTTTTAGTTCTGAAAGGAGTTCAGGACCAGTATTCTGGAAGAAGCACAGGGCTTTTATTGTGACGTACCAAGCCTGTTCTGAAGTAGTGCAGAGCTTTTACTTTGAAGTCTCTGTACCTGCACTGTGCACGGCTACCTGCCAACTGTATGCGTGCGTGCATGCTGACCTGCTGACGCTGGCGGTCTTACCTGTCGCGCAGGTTCGGCACTAAGGAGGAGTACATGCTGTTCATGAATGACTTTGTGGAGCGGCAGTGGAGCAGCATGCAGCGCTTCCTGCAGGAGATCTCGAACCCCGACGGGCTGAACCACACCGCCGGCTTTGACGGGTACATCGACCTCGGCCGTGAGCTGTCCAGCCTGCACACCCTGCTGACTGAGCTCGACCAGGTAATGCACCTGTCCTGGCAGATGACTCACCTGCCTGCCCAGGTAACTCCCTGACTGCTCTCGCTCTCTGTTTTCTCCAGTCGTGCCTGTCGAAGCTCGGCCCTCTTCCTCGAATCCTCAGAGACGTATCGGCAGCGCTTGCCAATCCAGGGGGTGTGGCCAGTGCAGGGGGCGTATCTGTTTCTTCCCCAGAGCCTCAACGTGTAGTGTCTCCGCCCCCTCTCTCCCCAGCCCCCTTGTCTCCGCCCCTTTCTCCACCTCTGGCGACCTGTAATCCCTCTGTTGGCCTGCAGGGCAGCATGGGACTTGATGGAGGGTTAGCATCCTGTGTTTCCTGTTAGCATTAGCATCCCCAGTGGTGAACAGAGAGGGCTCTCACATGGAGCTTCTGCACATGCTCACAGTTGTCTGTGCATGCCAGCGCAGGAAGAGTCTGGCTGATGCATGGCTTAAATATCTGACGTGTTATCTGTGTGTGTGTGTGTGTGTGTGTGTAGATTGGTGGATTTCACCAGACTCCCCTCGCCGACTCCTGAGAACAAAGACTTGTTTTTCGTCACTAAAGGGTCGAGCCTACAGCCTGCATCAGGTGACCTTTCACCTCTCTTCTTTATCCACTTTCCCATTTCTCCACCACTCTGTCACCCCTGACTCTTCCTGTGATGTCACTTTCTCCAGGCATGCAGGGTTCTCCAGCACCAAGCTCATCCTACTCAGAGTCCAATGAGAATGAGGCAGCGTTTGAAATGACCAATGGAGGTCGGAGAGAGGGGTCCGAGCTGAACAACGAGAGCCGCAGCTTGTCTCTGGTGGACCTGCATGACACCTCCCCTGGCGACGGCCTCGACGATGGTCAGTGGCAGCGCAGGACGGGGCTCCTCCCCCTCTCCTTCCAGAATCCCGTCTATCACATGACCACCACATCACCGCGGCAGCCACAGCAGCAGCAGCAGGCCGACGCCACACCCTCAGACGGCTCGGTGGGGTCGCAGGGAAATGCAGACGACAGGAACACCATGGTGACCAAACCGGCGTTTCTTACCCAGATGTCAGTGGGACTGACAGGGGGGGAGAGGGGGGAGAGGATGTCTGCTATGTCGAGCAGCAGCAGTGGCGAGGAGTACTCGCGGCGAGCGCTGTCCCTCAGCGAGACACTCACAGGTAGAGTCCAGGGTTGGGGGTCAGAAGCAACAGGAAGTGTTTGTGTGTGTCAGTGCTAGGACCAATTCTGTTTACATTACAGGGAGTGCAGAATTATTAGGCAAATGAATATTTTGTCCACATCATCCTCTTCCTGCATGTTGTCTTACTCCAAGCTGTATAGGCTCGAAAGCCTACTACCAATTAAGCATATTAG
>NW_024582902.1:80134-81905 GCF_018398535.1 Haplochromis burtoni | reverse complement strand
GGATGTTTGATATAAAGGAAGGTTGGAGATTGGCCTATAATTAGCTAAGACTGCTGGGTAAAACCGAAACCAAGATCTAGAGTGTGATTAAAGTGGTGGGTGGGTTTTTGCCATTAGCTACAATGACACTCACAACCAGCAAATTGCTTTATATTTTTGGACGAGGCCTGAAGTTTGAGGATCAGGTCTGATTTACCTTTGATTGCTCCCACCTTTCAGGTAGCTCCGTCCCACCTCGGCAGAACTCCTCGGGCCCCCAGAGACGAATTGATCAGCCTCCTCCTCCGTCCTCAGCTCCACCCGGACCTCCTCGAGGCCGGACGCCTCCCAGCATGCTCAGCGGCGGCAGTGGTGCAGGATCCGCCTACCCCCCACGTCCCACCTCTGGCAGCATGATGTCATCGAGCCCTGATTGGCCAACCAGCAGCCAGTCGCGGCTCAGACAGATGTCGTCATCGTCCAAAGGAGATAGCCCTGAGAAGCAGCGGCCGGCTGCCAAGGTAACTACGCTGTTACCACGGTACCATGGAGTCATTTTGTTCAGGCTTTCCTGATTTAATGATCAGATGTAAGGAGGCGGTCCTCCATACTTGTTTAAAGCTTTTTCTGAAGTGACCCACCCAGAGGACGTACCTGGACTGTCTAAGGTCGTGGGCGGTACCTGTTCAGGTGTGTTTGTGTGTCCAGGCTCCGTCTCCCTGCGCGTTAGACCGTACGGCAGCCTGGCTGCTCAACATGAACTCCACCTCCTCCTATGGTGAGGCTGAGGATGATCGCCATGATGACAGCCTCGTGGAGAAGGTAAGGTTCTCAAAGTTCTGGGTCAACACTGGTTCTACTGGTCCTGCTGGTTCTGACGGTGTGTGTGTGTGTGTGTGTGTGTGTGTGTGTGTGTGTGTGTGTGTGTGTGCAGTACCAGCAGGAGATTGCGTTGCTGCAGGAGAAGTTGCGCATTGCTGCACTGCGTCAGGAGGAGTGTGAAGCACGTCTGATGGTCCAGGATCAGCAGAATCAGCGCATGCTGCAGGAGTACCAGGTCTGTGACCCACCTGCAGAGAAGCTCAGTCACATGACACAGCAAGACCAATAGCAGTGTGCGTGTCTTTTAGGCTCGTTTGGAGGACACAGAGAGTCGGCTAAGGAGACTGCAGGACGACAAAGACCTGCAGATGAACAGCATCATCAGCAGGTGGGAACACCTGTGTGCATTACCATAGAAACAGTACCTGAGGGTTGTGCTTGTTCACCTTAGCAAACAGACAACAAGGAAAAAGACTTCTCAGCAGCCACCTAGAGGTTGAACTGTGAACTGCAGCACCAGCTCCACTGTGCTCGACCGATTCAGATGTCAGAAATAATCAACTTCACCTGACACCTGTCAGGTGCCTGTCTCTCTGTCCGTCTGTCTGCCCATCTGTCTCTCTGTCTGTTTGTCTCTATTCCTGTCTGTTTGTCTCTCTGTCTCTCTGTCTGTCCGTCTTTCTCTCTGTCTGTCTGCCTCTCTTTCTGTCTCTCTGCCTGCCTGTCTGTCTGTTTGTCTCTCTGTCTGTCTGCCCGTCTGTCTCTCTCTCTGTCTGTCTGCCCGTCTGTCTCTCTGTCTTTCTGTCTGAGCAAATGTCTGTCTGATCACCTGTCTGTCTGTCAGTCCTTTTGTCTGTCTGTCCTTTTGTCTGTCTCTCTGTCTGTCTGATCACTTGTCTCTCCATTTGTCTGTCTGTCTGATCACCTGTCTCCCTGTCTGTCTCTCTGTTTGTCTGTCTGTCTGTCTGAT
>NW_024582902.1:61908-80019 GCF_018398535.1 Haplochromis burtoni | reverse complement strand
TCTGTCTGTCTGTCTCTGTTTGTCTGTCTGTCTGATTACCTGTCTGTCTGTCTGACCGTCCTTTTGCCTGTCTCTCTGTCTGTCTGATCACCTGTCTGTCTGATCATCTGCAGGTTGATGGCGGTGGAGGAAGAGTTAAAGAAGGATCACTCTGACATGCAGGCTGTGGTTGACTCGAAGCAGAAGATTATAGAGGCACAGGTACGTCTCCATCACCTGAAATCTGTATTTGAAGCCTCAGAGTTTACGACTGTAGAAGTGACCATATTTTGCCCAGTGATGGTGGAAACAGGTGGAAGTGCTCATAAGCTACTCCAGCGTCATTATGGCGTCTTAAAAGACGTCTCGAGCTGTTCTCCATCCCGGAATGAAGCTAACAGTAGCTAGCATAGCTGAGTTTTGATGCATGTCTGTAAAACCATTTTATGTGTACGACATCATAATTAGGTGAAATATGTTAGTGAAAAACATTTAATGTTCTTCATATTTAAAGCGTATTAGCAGCACAAACAGGAACAAATGTAAAATCCCGCCTCCCTGTGACAGCTGACTAAAGATCCCAGGTGGACATAAGTGGACCTGCAGGTTTGTTCTGAGCTTACTGTCTCTCCTGCCCGTCTCACCTGTCTGACTCTCAGGAGAAGAGGATTGCGAGTCTTGACGCAGCGAACACTCGTCTGATGGCGGCTCTAACTCAGCTGAAGGAGCGTTATGCCGTGACATCACAGAGGAACGGCCTGTCTCCGAGCAACACGTCATCGCTGCAGATCACCGAGAACGGAGAGTTCCGCAACTCTGGCAACTGCTGAGCTCTAACTGGCTGTACTGCAAGGAGAGGGAGGTGCTTAGCCTTACGAGGCCCATAGAGGCGGGGCTAACCCATAGACTTTTACAGATGAACCTCTGACCTTAATCCAACTCATTTCCTGTTTTTGTTTTGCACGTTTTCTCTTTGAACTAGTTAGAGTATGACATCATATCCCGTTTACGTTTTGGTACTTCCTGTTACAAATCAGAAAAACGGTCCCGAAACCAAAATGGACATTTTATGACAAGACATGAAGCAACCCCTCCAGCCTGTACGTGGCTCCAGGCTGGAGGAACATATTTATTGTTTTAGACGCTTTGACTTTCGATTGTATTTTAAAGGAACAGTCCGACCTTTGTGTCCGAGCTGCCTCACGGAAACTTCCTCATCCCGGTTAGCCTAGCTTAGCACAAAGACTAGAAGCAGCACCACAACTCCAAGTGATTGTGTTGGCCCCTCAGGGCTTCCATAGCTTTGAATATTTTGGTCACATGGGCGAGGCGTGGGAGAGTTAGAGATGCTAGTTTGTTGTTTCAGAGAATTCTGATTTTAATGTAAACACCAGATTTTATTGTAAAGCGGTCCAAACTTTAAATTGTGATGAATAGTTTGTGAACACGTGCACACTCAGACTCTCTCAGACTGTCTCTGCTGTGCTCACTGTGGCTTCTGTCTCCGTGTTTATGTTTCCTCTTATTGTTATTTATCCACGTTGGTACTTATAGAGACGCTCCAATAAACTAATACACCGTCTACCTGCTCATCACACACAGAGACGTGCATGTCGATAAAAAGCTTTTATTCATGCAGACAGCTCAAAGGTCAATGGTAAACAGGAAGTGAGGTCACAGGGCCTGGAGATAGCGCTGGAGTGGGCTAATGGACCAGTATTCGTACTCCCAGCCCAGAAACCAGCCGGTGAAGGTTGGCGGTTCGAATCCCTGCTTCACCGTCACAATGGGGGTTCGAGGGTCACGATTGGCTGGGTCACTCTCGATGTAGCGCTCAGCTGCAGGGAAAAATTTTTTTTTTTTTTATTTCAAACGCCTCAAAAGTTACGAGTTTAGACTTTAAATTACAACTGAACCGATCCTTCGAGATATTAGACGAGTTCAGAGCAGAGGACATCGGACACACTGCCAGGTAACGCCCACTTTAGCCTCCTGTCGGTCTCACCTGATGTCACCGCCCGAGTCTTCTCCTCCTCCTGAGCTTCGTTTCCAATCCAAACGAACACCTGCAGCAGGACGCAGGACGTGAGGACACCGAAGAGATGCAGACATCTTTAACTGTATGAACAGAAGGAGACGCCCACCTGGTCCCAGGTATCCAAGATCATGACATCATCAGGAGCGAGATCATCCTGCGTCAGCTCACCTGGAACTTCATCTACCTGAAACACAGATTCACCTGTGAAGATTTGTTTAGCACCGAGCCTGGTCACCAACATTCAGCCTCTTCCACAGCGCGTCTTTGTCCCGCACTCCTCCCCTCACCCCCAGCCAGTGACAGCAGACGGCCGGCCCTCTGCTTTTCTGTTTTATTGTCTTTACTTTACAGTCTAAAGTGTATTTAGGCGACTATTGTTGTGATTTTGTGCACTGTAATTAAAACTGAATTGAAAGAGGATATAATAAAGTCTAGCCTCCAGGTGTCTCTGGATTTAGAAGTTAGTTTCAGCTTCCGGTGGAAACTGAAACTATCGAGCTGATTGTTGACCGATTAATCTTGTATAAATGAAACTGGCTTTGCTAGAACTTTGTAGTAAACGATGATGGTGACGTTGGCCTTGCTCCTGGAGAACCAATCTGGTGACGAGCTGACAGACCTTGAAATTTCCAGTCTTGTTGGAGCAGGCAAACAGCCGGGGAGGATGAGCTTCCATCTGGTTCTTCAGCCGAGCAGACCGACAGTAGTCCTGCTGCCCCCCCAGTGTATCCCAGAATCCATCTGTAACCGCGGATGGTCAGTTTATGGTTCTAGTATGTGCACATTGGTAAATATTTCACCTGTCCTCCCCACCTTGCTCCTCCCCCTCGTCCAGAAGGGTGGGGGTCACATGCAGGATCTCAGCCAGCTGCTCGGCTCCCTTCAGTTCGTCTGGGTTGCTTCTACTGCCTTTCCACATCCAGGATCCAGAGGGCAAAACCAGGAGGAAAACATCGTTGGAGTTCAGACGGGAGGAGGACGGCTCCACCTGACAAGAGCAGAGGAGTCAGGCTCCACCTGGACTAACCAATGCAGGCTCAGACGACGTGACAGTCGCAAGGCGTGAAGATCTGAACCAAAACCTTTTGGACCAAAATATTCCTGAGCTAAAACTAAAGTTCTGGACTCAAATGCTGAGCCCTCAGAGTTCTCTGGACTCAAAGTCTATCAACCAGAAGTCTGGGACGTTCTTTGAACCAAAGGAACTTTGATTTTCTGGACTAAAACTCTAAAAGGAAAAAACCCGTCTTCACTGGGCTCCAGTTCTCGCCTCACCTCCACAGTTCTGGTGTTTCCTGCTGGATTGGCTCTTATCTGGAACAGGCGAGTGTCTGCAGCTTCCGATTGGCCGTTCTCTCTAGAAGTCCCGCCCTTGTACACCACCAGTGGTTTGTCACCAAACAGACTCATGAGGTGGGCGGGCTCTTTTCCTTGAATGACCCGCACCTGCACACAGGTAAGAGTAAGAGCCTTTCCTGCTCAGAGGGTTGGGTTAACAGACTGGGCTCAGCGTTCCCAGCTGGTTTACCTGGACAGCACTTCCTTCCAGCTCATCATCCACCTCAACAGCCAAGAAGGCCGATGCCGCAACCTCGTCCTGGGTAGACTCCGCTCCCTGCCTATAGAGGGAATAAAAACATCTACATTAGAAGCAAGTTTTCCAGCACTAGATGGCACCCTGCTGTGGAGAGACATGACCGAGGATCCCAGCACGCATGCAGCGCCTCACCACATGTAGATGATCTGACCGCTTCGGTCGCTGTGCTGGTAGCGATACAGGATGATATAACTGTCTCCTCCATAGAACTGACCGTAGGACGCCGAGTCCACGGGAACCTTCTCTGAGCCTTCGACCCTCCAAATCTACGACAGAGACGGACTTGTTTGTAAAGCCTGGCGGCTCTGCGGCCACGGACGTCACAGCTTTCAAAAGGAGATTGCTTTTTAAAATCAAAAACCCAAAAGCTGGAAAACAATTAAAATATCACCTTGTGTAAGTGAAGTCACTGACTTACATGTTTGAGTTTGTATCGAGATCCTGAGAAACACATGTCCAATCCAAACAGAGGCACGTGTAACCTGCCTCTGTTACACATGAACATTCAAAATTTAACAAGCCAATCAGAGTGCTTCATGTGACCAAGGCTGACACCAGCCTGTTTTTGCTGCGTGTGACGAACTCTTATGTTTTGGCTTCGTCCTGCTCAGTGACAGGAAGGTCCTGAGTCCTTTCTGTGTAGATCACAGGTGTCAAACTCTGGCCCGCGGGCAAAATTTTGCCCGCGAAACCATACCAAATTACTATTAGAGCTGGCCTACTGGTATTACACAGCTTATCTATATATTTTAGTATTAAGCTTTGCTTGTTCCATATTCAGTTTTTCAGCAAAACGTGTTTGAGTCCATAAGATTCATTCTTATATCTGGAGGAACAAATATATTTCAATAAATATTAACATTAGCCCGCGACTTGGTTCCAGTTTTGAATTTTGGCCCACTGTGTATTTGAGTTTGACACCCCTGGTGTAGACAGTAATGAGTGCAGCCGGGTGATAATCTAGTGTGTCTGACTTACATGCAAATGTTTTATCAGCACACCTGTGAACACAGCTGCTAACTCTCCTGGCACCAATGGAGACTGTTTTCCATCAGAGGAGGGATGATGTGGCGTTCAAGCTTTCAGCTCGGTTAGTCTGCTGGAGTACGAGTACGACTGGAGGAAGAAAAATGGCCACATTTCCATTCGGTTCAGTTTTTTCCAAATAGTGCCCTCAAGGCACTTCGCTGTGAAGCTGTGTGAACGTCACAAGTGCCATATTTTCACAGAAACCTCTCAGTTACAAAACAGGAGACACTACAGGTGAACGCATCATCTGCAATCTTCGTCATCTTTGAGGTTTTATGACATTTGAAATTTGCAAATGAGGTCTCGCTATGTGAAATGTGCACTTTGGATCATATCTCTCCAGCTTGAAAGAAAACCTGCTGTGACACAATCTGAAGGTCGACCAGTGTGAGGGGAAAACCACCAAAAGAGGCACAACTGTGTGTGGACAGTTTCACATGCATTTGTTTCACCTTTCAGTGCACAGATTTGGTGGAGGATATTTAAATGAATGAAACAACCAATGATGGTAGCTGCTGGTAATGGGTGATCATCGCTTTGGCTCAATCCTGCATGTTTACAGCCTGATACGTTTGTTCTTCAGTAATATTAGTGCTAGTTCTGTCATAATGTGGCTGTCAGGGAGGCGTGACAGTTACTTTGTACTGTACTTCAAACCCTGTTGATGGGCGCTCAGTCATCCAGGTAAGGAAACAGGCTGGTTCTGCTCATCTGGACGTTTTCAGTGCGAGAAACGTTTCATCATCATCATCATCATCATCATCATCAGGTGACTCTGCAGGTTTCTACCTTACTGTCTGTGATCAGTGGTCATGACAGTCTGCACATTAACACCTGGTAGGCCCTTAAAAAATGCACCCTTTAATGATCATAAACTGACCTCACCATTGTTAGTCATTGGTGCTAGTTTCAGTCATTGTGCAGATGTCCCGTTTATAATGTTGAAACCTGCAGTCAGCTGACACTGAAGGAGGAGGAGGGGGAGGGTGAGGATTATTTTCTCCCACTGAAAACGTCCAGCTGAGCAGAACCAGCCTTTCGGGTACTTCAAACTGTGCTGGTGAGCAGGGCACGTTACAGGTTTCTGCTTGTTCAGCGTCAGTGCACAGAGAAAGAGCACCAAAAGCCTGCTCATGCATCATTGCTCAGCACACACAGAGCTCTGCGACATCACATGTTATGCTTTACGAGGTGGTCTTTGCTTCTCCCCGATATCAGCTCAATTAAATACAAACAGAACACAGCGAAGAGTCAGAAAGGCGTTATGAAGCGGTAGATGGTCGCCGATTTTCTGAGAGTCCTTTCTTCTGCAGCAGCGACGTGTGCCTGCACACACAGGTGACAAAGGTGGGCGGGTGGATCGGTCAGCTGCAGGTGAGCCAGCCTTACAGTGAGGTCAGTCACACGCTGGAGCTTTACTGCCCCGGGTTTCGTCAGTCAGGAGCCTCTCAGCTTGTCGTTGTTGAGCTGAAACCTGCAGATGTTACTCAGGGCTGAAAACCTGCCCTGAGTAACATCATGCTTGTCAGGTGACAGTGTACCTGAGCTGCCGACATTCAGGTGTTCTCACCTGTTTTTCTCCGTCCCCGCAGTCGACCATGCCATACTGCGCCGCCATGCCTTCTGATTGGTGGAGCGTAGATGCATCAAACGGCACCTGTCCAATCACAGGAGTCAGCTTTGGTCTGGCTCGGCACAGTTTAGTCCTGGAAGCTGATTGGCTTACCTTTTCCATCTTTGCAATCTTATTGGACACGTAGGTGGTTCCCATGCCGACCGTGTCACTGGGGCCCCTCCAGTCCTTAAAGAACTGTTTGAAGAGCGGCCCCTCCCCGTGCTCAGGAAGGACCTGGACCTGGGGGGCGGGAACACAGGTAGGACAGGAAAATCGGATCACCTGTTTCCTGATGCAGCTCATCTCAGGTGAGACTGTAAGTGTGTGTGTGTCTCTACCCGTGTGAAACTGGGGTAGTTCATCTTTGAGATGAACGACTCTGCGGTGTTCAGGACAGCGTGACGCTCCTCCGAGTTTGCATCTTTACCTGCATACACGCACGCACGCCGTTAATTTGGACCAGCAGGTGTTACATTCTGTTCAGGCTCATCCAGACAGGCGACCTCTGGACGTTCAGTTTATTCACAGGTGGAAAAACGAGTGCTCCCTCTCCATGACCAGTTCCCGGCCTGTCAGATGGGTCTTGCTGGTTTCACACCTGTTGTGCTCACCTTTCCAGATGAAGATGTGTCCGTTGGCTCCGTTGTCAAGAATGAAACACTCGCTGGACACCAAAGTATTCTGGGAGAACGGGCTCTCCTCGGCCACCACAGTGACCTCCAGGTCTCCGCCTGCATTCGACACCTGAGACGAGTCACGTGTAAATCTTCAGACATCATGGGCAGCCACGGAGAGCTGATTGGATGACGATCCAGGTGAGAAACACCAGAGTTTGTTACCTTGTAGAGACGAGCCGCTTTCCTGTTGGAGGCATCTGTCTCGGTGTCGTCAGCCTGAGACTCGGAAAGCTCCGGCTTCTCCCCGAGAACCTGAACACAACAGAGAGCAGTGAAAGGTCAGCTGAACGTCCCATCATGCACTGCAGCTTAAACAGCAGAACAGTTTCTGTATCAGGCTGTAAATGTGCCTATTGTGCCTCACTGCCGCTTCTGCTGGACGCCAGAGGAACTGAGCTGTGGTGCGTTTCTGTACTGCTAAGGAGTCTGTGATGAAATCATTACACACGATTTGCATACCTCTACCATCTTCTCTGGCTCCGCCCCTTCATCGCAGACCTGGAGCTCAGCCCGCCCGCACCTCTCATTGTCACGGATACCCTTAGACACCTGTCGAATATTTAATTAATCAGGTATTCTGCTTTGTGACATCATAAAATGATGACGTAATTAGGTGATGTCAGTACTCACCATGGTTGCCTTCAGCTTCTCAAAGTGGTTGCTGTGGGAACCAGACCACTGAATAATTTCCTGTAGAGAAAAACAGGTTTACAGCTGTTCCACCCTCTCTCACCTGTCCCGCCCCTGCCTCACCTGTCCCAGGTCCAGAATGAAGCTATCTGACTGGTTGAAGCTGTCCCAACTGACAGGAACCTCCGTCGCCCTGACAGCGCGCCGACCTCTGACATGCAGCAGTCGCTTAACATCACCAACATCACTGGTCACCACGTGCTTGAACCCTGAGGCCACGCCCCCTTTCTGTATCCAGACAGGCAGGAAGTGATGTCATTTAGAATGACCTCATTAATGAGCACAGAATCAGCGTAAGTACACATAGTAATTAGGGGTGCAACGATACACAAAATTCACGGTTCGATACAAAAAAATGTTCATGCCTTTTTAATTTGTCATTTATTAAAATTATAAATATATATTTTAACTCAAAAGTACAGTTTTTAAATTTAATGTTGCTGAAACAACAAAGTAATAAAATAAATAAATCTATCTGATGAGAAATCACTCATCTTTGGAAAAGAGAGTTTATTACAGAGAAATGGCTCTTTCAAAATAAAAGCTCTACTATACGCTTCTTCTGGGCTATATTCTCAGCAGCATATTAAACATATCAGGTCCCCATAAGGAGAATCCTGTGCTAACGGCTGTCTAAATGACTCGGGTAAAGTTTGTAGCATGCTGCTTGTTGTTTTTGTCTGCTTCCACTTGTCTTTGCACTAGGATGATGTCGGAGTAAATGTGCAGTCATATTCGTTGTGTTCCCACTAGTGCTGTCAGCGTTAATCTGAAATGACGTTAACGCCACAACACGGCAAATCTCCGTTAACGAGCTACCGCGGATCGCCCCGTGCATGGGGCTGGACGGCCAACACGTTAACGAGCTAACTGCGCTAACACACTAGTTCCCACCCATGTAATTGAGCATTGCGTGGCACATCCAACATACTGTTTTACTTTAGTCCATGACGCGCTTACCTTCAGGGTCATACGTCACATGAAAACCAAAATAATTCCAAACGCCAGATCTGAATGAGGGTGGGGGAGGTTCAATTTGCCATGTTGCAAGGAGAGCTTAACTTCTGTCTCGCTAGCTTGCCCTGCGCTCAGTGAATCTGCGTTCGACTACTCCGCCTAGGCTGCACTGTCGAGCGCAGATCCACTGAGCGCTCAACACAGACAGCATCGTCAGAAGAAAAGTTGATCAAATAAATTAAAAATTTTGTATTGTTCGATACATATGCGTACCGAACTGAAAGCACTGTATTGAACGGTTCAATATCGATGCGAATATCGTTGCACCCCTAGTAGTAATAGTAGTACTTGTGGCGCCAGTGTCCGGCAGCCTCGCCTCTGTCAGTGCGCCCCAGGGTGGCTGTGGCTACAATGTAGCTGCCATCACCAGTGTGTGAATGTGTGCGTGAATGGGTGGATGACTGGATATGTAAAGCACTTTGGGGTCCTTAGGGACTAGTAAAGCGCTATATAAATACAGGCCATTTACCATTTACTTGTGTTGTAGTTACCATGTATGTGAGACCAGATTTGAAGTACCCGGTGAAGGTACTAGACTCGTAGCCCTGTACTTCGCGGTACTGGACCGGCGCCCCCTGCAGGAAGTCGTCCATCTGAACAGTGAGAATAGCCGCTGCTCCGCTCTCATCCTGAGAACACGCTGAACCTGTGAGACAGTCGGCCAATCAGAGAGCAGAACAGCTGGTCAGCTGCAACCACCACCAACACCACCAAGCACTGCACTATCACGAGTCACAGTGCTACACCACTTCCCGTTTGCATTTATTTCGACTGGCACTACGACATGTTCTCCAGCAGTATTAGTGGCAGTAGTATCAGTACGTGAAATACTGCAGTACCCTGCCAGTAGTGCAGGTCGTACTGCAAGGCACCGCTGCGGTTGCTCGTGCTCTTCAGGATCAGGTACGCATCGCCGATGTAGAACCGGCCATACAGGCTCTCAGGAACAGGAACCAGCTCCATGTTCTCCACCCGCCACACCTGAAGCCCCGCTTCCTTCCCTGCACGCTCAAACTCTGAATGGGATACCATGATGTCACCTACAAGGGGCGGAGCCACAGAAAAGAAAACAGTCCAACCTGAAAATGTTTCACTGAAAGGGGCGTGGCAGAAGCATTAACCAGTGGAGTGTATGTAATCCCCACCCACAATATCAGATTTACTTACTCTGGCTAAGCCCCTAAGTCATGAAAACATTAAAATCAGTCACAGGACAACAAACAGGTGTGTGCTGTAGCCCAATCAAAATCGAAAACACACGTAAAGCTCAGAGCTGTTGGATGAGGAATTTCACAGCAGCTCCCATAGCACAGGTGTGTGTGTGTGTGTGTCGTATTAACAGCGTTGTGTTCCTCTTGCAGTAGCTGGTTCATTGTGTGCACTTCCTTTTTCACAGGGTGAGGTTGACACACACACAAACACACACCTGTGCCAATTCTGACACACCTGCAAACATGAGCTAACACACCTGACAGCTCACAGGTCATCCAACCCTGAGGCTGTATGAAAACATCTATCAAGTTTCAACCTGTTCAGGTTGCATCAACACACACAGTTGGTTTTGACATGCATGTTTTAGCATGGGGTGTGTGTGTGTGTGTGTGTGTGTGTGTCTCACCTCTGTGGCATTCACAGAAACAGTAAGTGAAGGTTTTCTATATTTAAACATTTGAAATCAAGAAGTTTAAAAGCAGGAAGAGGAAAACCCGACAGACAGCGAATGCCTCCTCACTGATCACAGGTAACACAGAGGAAACACACCTGAGCAGTTACTGAGAAGCAAGACTGACTGTGGAAAGGAAAGATGAGGATGACGAGGAGGATGAAGAGCTTCTGCGGAAAAACAAACATCACCTTGATGACAGGCTCGAAATGATGTCACAGAAACTCACCTGAAACAGAGGAACTCACCTGGACGTTCTCACTGAGCTCCACTTGAGTCTCTGACAGAAGAGGGCGGGGCTGCAGCGCCTTTTACCTAGGAAGCCCCTCCCTCACCTCACCTGTGACGATGCAAATGCTCAGACCAGCTGAGCGTCCCTCTGATGCTGTCCGTGCGGCTCCAGGTGCAATTAGTTTGTTTTAGTCTTCTGCATATTTCTACATGTTTTCATACAGAAATGAACAGAATGCATTAGAAGCGCGTCTCTGGTTGATCCACACGTGACCTGTGACGAAATCGGAATTCAAACTACTCAAAAACTTTATTTATAACTAAACATATTTTATTTACGATGCTGCGGTTCACACAATAATCAGTGATTCCTTAAAATTTCGTATTTAACTGAAAGTTCACGTCAGACTGTCTGACTGATAGAGGCAGGTCATCATGCTTTCTAACACTGACTTTAATGCTGAACTTTTTAGAATTAATTTGATTACTAAAACTAATTAAAGCCGAAAACTCTCGAATTGATTGTTTTTAACTATTATTGAAGCGCTTATTCTGAAATCTCAGCATACGTTACGTTGACGGCCTTGTCTTATTGTGAAAGTTCCGATCGGATGTGTTTACGTGGAGGTTTCCGTTTGACACGAGCGCTCAGCTGTTAGCACAGCTGGTCGACATGTCGCAGAAAACCGGGAATAAACAGGGATAATCGGGTTGACGGTCGGCTGGGGTCGCTCGGTTTAGGCGGGAAAATGGAGACGTTCGGCAGGTTCACGAGCATGCTGCTGCACGCGCTGGAGACGGTGAGTTAGCAGTTAGTTAGCTGCTGTTAGCTCCGTGAAAAGTTGGACAAAGTTAGTCACTCGGGTGAGCTGTTTGTCACTGCTGACCCTGACCAATCTGCTGTCACCGAAACGTAAACACAGAAGCTAACAGGTGCTAACGCTAGCTTCAGAGTACTCCAGGTGTTTACCTGCTGGAGATAGGTTTGTGTCAGGGCTCAGGAACTCGCACAGGTAGAGACAGGACAGACGGGTATGTGTGCCAGCTGTTACTGTACTTCACTGTCACCTAATGAGTATACCAGTAAAGCTTTTTGAAATTAATTAAAACCAGCTTTATAAATAAACCTAGTGAACTGATCGAGACAGGTGACCTGGTCAGGACATGAAGTTCTACAGCTGCTGGAACCAAAACAGAAGCTGCTGTGCTCAGAGCTGTGATGTCAGCCGCCGTGGGAGGGGCTGACAGGAGCTCACTTGTAATTGGCTGAATCGGCTAACAAGTTCTGATCGGAACCAAGCCGTTTGAAGGCAAAGCAACCAGTGAGTACAGAGAACATGAAGGCACCGATCAGCTTTATGGATCTGTACTCAGCTGGTTTAGGTCAGGGCTGATGAAGCACTCTGATTGGTTCCCTGTCTTGATGCATGCTTAATGATCCAGGTAAAGAAATGCCCCTCAAAATTTGTCTTCATCTGGACGTAGCGTTTCAGTGGGAGAAACGTTTTGTCCGGGTGACTTCTTCAGTCTCAGCTGACATGTGTTTGCTCTTGGAACTGTGTCTTCATTCCACATGTTTCACATACAAGGTGCTCCAGGTAGAAACATGGGTGTGCCATGGGTTCCCCAGTTTCACCCAGTGTGTCCAACTTGTACATGGAAGAAGTGGAACACAGGGCTTTGCTGTCCTACCCTGGAACACCACCAAGGTCTTGGTTAGCCTTCCTGGACTGTGAGATCTCCATCCATAATGGGGGACAACACCACATCTCTGTGGCTTTTTTTGGACTTCCTGTCTGTTAAGTATTCTTAAACTCATTTTGACTCCGCCTCACATCTCACCTGTCTGTCAGAGGGAGCCCACGGTGGAGCTGTTTGACTCGTTTGTCGATCACTGGAAATCAATCACCAATTATTATATCGATACGACAGGTGAGGCTCTTTAACCTGCAGCTAGTTGTTACCACAGCCATACAACCAGCCAATTGAATTCCTCTGCTGTGTGTGTGTGTAGATGACAGTCGTCCTGTCAGACAGACGGACATCCCCTGGCATCTCAGACAGATGTTGGACATCCTGGTGTACGAGGAGAAGCAGCAGGTGCGTCAGTGTGACTCAGAGCTGTATTGATCAGCATATCCATCAGAGTATTGAATGTCCTGTCTGTATTGATCAGGCCGTGGAGGACACAGGAGCCTGTATGGAGTACCTGCTGCAGCACAAGCTGTTGGAGACTCTGTGCACACTGGGGAAGGCTCAGGTAACGGTGCTGCACACTCACTGATACAGTGAAAGCTGCAGGCTAGGATGATGATGATGATCCTGCTCTTCAGTCATAAATGTTCAGGTTGATGAGTTCACTTCCTGTCTGAAAGGCTAACGTGCCCATCTTAGAGGACCAGCTCGCTGTTTACTTCCTGTTTTAGTACCTGGCACTGAGACTGAGCTGCGTGGTCAGGTTTTATGGCTTGTAGCGTTAGGAGCTCACAGCTCTGATTGGTGGATCTTTCCTGTGTAACCCACAGACTGTATATGAACGATGGAAGCAGACATTGTGACATCAGCTGGTGAAGTCCTGATTTGGAGCTCAGAGATCAGGTTTTACAGCAAGAATAGTCTGCTTTACAAAGACTGCAGCTTTAGTCCGAAGCAGCCATTGTTTGTTTACAGTCTGTAGGAACACCTGTCTCCAGGTGAGGGTCTCTGTGCTGAATCCAGTTTTAGCTTCAGAGCAGAAACGCGGTGAACTGTGAGCTAACACTGTAACTCTTCTGTCCTCTCTCAGTATCCTCCAGGGATGTCCCAGCAGGTGCTCCTCTTCTTCTCCAAGCTCCTGTCTCAGGTGCAGAAGCCTCTGCTGCAGCTGGTGAACGTCTACAGACCTGTGCAGGTAAACCAGGTGGAACATCTACAGCACACTGCAGAGGCTCATCTGTGCCTGTCAGTCCTGTGTGTGTCTGCAGGTGTTGTCAGTCCTCACACGGCTTACAGTGACACGCACACAGCAGGAAGTTTAGGTTACAGACAGTGTAGTGAGGTCGTCAGAGCGTAGGCAGGTGAGACACTCCACCTGAGCACAGCACAGAGGAAACAAGGCAGCGTTTTATCTCTCAGCCACCTGGGGGACAGCCCGCAGGGGACAGACCTGAAGCCTGGACACCTGAGGACACCTAAGGACACTGATGCTGCTAAGCTCAAGCTGCTTATTTTTATTTAAATCTTCCCAATAAAGCTAACCGTTCTTCACTTTCTCTCTACCACTGCCTGTGCTGATGATGTCACTATGTGCTCCGCCCCATAGAAGCTGATTTGCCTCTGTGCGCTTCCTGGTTCCCAGACTGAAAAGGAGGAAGCTCAGTTCCTATTGGTCGTCTGCTCCAGAGTGAAGCAGGATCCCCACACGCTCAGATACGTCTTACAGGTAACCTCAGAAGGTCTTAGGTCCACTTCCTGTCACGTGATGTGAGCTCATTATCACATGACTGTTATCTTTGTTTTCAGCTTCCAGACCAACCAGTAAGCAGTACACTGAGCTCTGACCAATCAGAGAGCAGCATGCAGGCATCCAGTCGGGGGACAGATCCTCCGCTGCCCTGCGGCCCCATCCAATCAGAGAGCTGTCTGCTGAGGGCCCTGCTGGGTCTCACTAAGAGCCAGGTCAGTAACCCGAACATCTCGCGGTGCATTCAGGTGCCGTCTGAATAACTGGAAAATGAAAGAGGACAGAAAGTTTTGACGAGCAGAGATGTCAGCACGCAACACTGTGAGCTCTGACCAATCGCAGTCGGCGGCAGTGACCCTGTGTGTTGCACTAACGACGGACCGCTTCATCACTGTCCCTTCACAGAGCACCTCAGTGTGTCTGAAGGCCCACGAGAGCCTCCTGCTGCTCTGCGGGCTGCAGGCTGGGTTCTCAGGGGAGCTGCTGAGCACTCACACCCAGCTGGGAGAGCTGCTGGCTGTGAGGCTGCAGGACCTCTACTCCCTGCTGCCTATGGAGGACGCTGCAGAGCTGCAGAGCTGGCCTCACACGCCCTGGAGGTAAGAACACACACGCGCACACACACACACAGTAGTGCACGATGCAGTACTGCAGACTGGTGTACTGCAGCATTTCCTCTTCCCCTCAGCTCTCAGTTCTCTCACCTCAGCACTGACCCCAGCTCACAGTCTGTGGGTCACATGATCAATTTCTTCTGCTGGCTGGACTTCCTGGATCACCTGATGAGACAGGCACCACAGGTAATACTACCATGACAGGTACACAGCTGCTAGTAATGCTAATAATGCTCAGGGATGCCAGTGCTTTGTGGGTAGCTGCTGCCATGCTGTCCACGCAAAATGTAAACAGAGAAACCAACAGGTGATACGGAAGAAGACTCGTCTAAATGAGCTCCTGCAAAGGTGCGCACATCCAACAGGTTCAAGCTCACACTCGGGTGTGTGCGACTGTGACGAGCTCTTCAGTTTTTCCTGCGTGCCGCTAAACAGAGCGATGAATTTCTCCTGCAGCATCCAGGGTGCGAACGACTCGCCGTGCTGCTCACACTCATGACCTGAGCAATCTTTGGACCGTCTCAGGTCCTCCAGGTGTGACGCTCTCCTGGCAGGGACCGTGACCGTGGGCTCGCTGTGGGCCGACCGTGGCCTCGCTGTGGACTCGCTGTGAGCTGACTGTGGAAGAGGCCGGTCTTTGGGTTGTAGCCTCACATTACACAGCTCACTGTCTGTGGGAAGAAAGCTTTAGTGTCATGTGACCAAAGGATGCTTCCAGTCTGCAGGCTCTTTCTCCGTGTTGTCCTCGCCGTGTGTCAAAGGCTGTAAACAGCTAAATGTTCGCGAGCTCACCTGCACCGTCAGCACGTCCTTTGAGACGTCCTCTGTCCAGCTGATAGTCCGCTCACACCGCGCTGCTACAGCAGCCCGCTGTTTTTTTTAATGAACATTCTAACAAATGTAATTATGCCAGATTGCAGCCTTGGGCTTATTTCCATCTGCAGACCCTCTGGCAGGCTGCTGTTACACACACATTAGGAAAAACATACAGAGACACTTTTTAGTGGTCATGTGACAAGGACAAAAAAAGTGATCACATCATATTAGAACAAACAATGACAACAAGAATGCACAACAGAGGACAGTATAGAGAACGGAAACACATCAGTTATATTGCACAGTGTTGCACATGCCCTGACTGTGCTGATATTGCACTCACACATTACACTAATAGTTGTTTCCCTTTTTGTAATACACTTAACTCTTTTTCACGTCCAATATGAAGCATGATTACTAACCATGATCACATGTTATTGTGTCCCTCAGCCGCCCTTTAAGTGACTCTTACAGAGAGGGAAACTTTCCCTCGCTAGCAAAGGAAGACTATTCCAGAAGCTCACTCCCTGATATGACAGAGCATCTGTGAAAAGGTCTAAATGCAGATTCACAATCCCCTCTCACAGTGGCTCGGGTCAGTCGAGGCAACACTGCTAGACTTTTGTTTAATAAAATCACTCATTGGTGGAGGCGCCAGACCATGTATAACTTTGTAAATTACCAATATGATTCAATATATCTATCTCTCTCTCTATATAAATTCAATATGAGCCAGTGTCATAGAGTGCAGCAATGTAGTCGCTGCTGTGTCTGTTAATGATGTGCGGATATGTCTAAAGTTCTGTATGTTAACATTTACAGTTTTCACTACGTTGTTTGTGTTCTTTAAAAGGATCATTTTGAGTCTAGCAGCACTCCCAAATACTTAAATTCCTCAACAATAATTAGTTCTTGTGCACCCAAGCGAACTTTCACTGCAGCCATGGTTGTTATAGTTTTACTAAAGATCACTGATACGGTCTTTTTAACATTAAGACACAGACATGAGTCATTCCGCCATTTTTGTAAATCATGTAATGCCAATGAAAGCTGATGGGCTGCATCATCAGCAGTTTGGCTTGTGTAACAATTACCGTATCATCAGCATAAGGGATTAATAAAGTTCTATCTTATCTTATAAATAATTGTGTCTACATTTTTGCACACACTGAGCAAGTCATTTACATAGGGTGAACATAACCAGGGGCCTAGACTTGAACTGAGGGATGCCTCGTGTACAGTGAAGATGGGGTGACTTACTATTCTTTATTTGCACATATTGGGCAATGTCCTCGATTTAACTTTCACAGTAAACACAGCTTCTACCTGCGTCTGCTCCATCGCCAGCTCGTGTTAACCACGGTCCCATGATGCGTCGAGCTGATGATGTCATGATCCTCAGCGCTGTAGTACAGCTGATGGTTCCCAAAGGCTGCTTCTGTTCATCTGGACGTAGAAAAGGTTTCATCATCAGCTGACTGCAGGTCTCCAACCTCGTAAGCAGGACATCTGCACAATAGCTGACACGAGCAGCACTGGTGAACAGCGGGCTGTGAGCTCAGTTTATGATCATTAGCATAAACAGTTGTGTGTGTGTGTGTGTGTGTGTGTGTGTGTGTGTGTGTGTGTGTGTGTGTGTGTGTGTGTGTGTGTGTGATCATCAATCAGTGGTTGTTGCTACGTTGTTGCCAGATGAACAGAACCAACTCGTTTCCGTGCCTGGGTGATTGCATCAAGATACATTTGATAGTGCTAATGCTAACACTGCTGCTAGGCTATCGCTAATGCTAACAAAACCATCTAATCTCCACTCACACCTCACTGTGTGTGTGTGTGTGTGTGTGTGTGTGTCTGCAGGTGTTGTCAGTGAAGTTGGCTGTGTGTGTTCATCAGCTCTGGTTGGTGGAGCTTCTTCAGCCTCAGCTGTTGGACACGTGAGTCCTTCATCATCCATCGTCATCCTCCTCACAGGAAGTGGGGGTCCTATCAGATCTTAGGTGTGTGTTTGTGTGTGTTTAGGTGTGAGCAGGTGGTGCTGGGCTCCACCTCCGTCCTCTGTGCCACTGTCAGGCTCGTCCAGTCCTCATCTCTGCTGGATCAGCTCGTCCACTTCCTGCTGCGGAGCGACGCCGCTCAGCCGCTGCTGCGCCGCTGCGACCACATCTCTGACCAGGTGAGAGCACGCCCACTCGAGCTGACACCTGCAGCTAGCTAGAGTGCAGAGACGGGAAGCATAGAAACGACTGTGTGTCCTCAGATCAGCATGGTGTCGCTCTGTCTGGTGGAGGAGCTGCTCCAGAAGCCTCACAGGGACGTGTTGGACGTGCTGGTGCTGAGTTTCCTGCACACTCAGAATTACCTGAGTCCACCTGCCTCGGCACAGGAGGAGCGGCAGACGGAGAGTGGCGAGGACAGCGAGTAGGTGCTTCATGTGTGGCAGGTTGGCCTGTGTCTTAGCTGTCCGCGGCTGATGATGCGTTTCCTGTGTGTCAGAGACCCAGAGGACGACCCCTTCTTTTCCGACAGCCTGACCTTCTCAGACAGTCCCCACCCCCCTCCGCCTCCTCCACCCGGACCCCAGACAGCTGATGATGTCATCAACAGGTAACGCACCTGAAGCTGCGCCGCACAGAGAGTAACGAGTTAACCCGAGGAACAAAACGTGTGTGTGTGTGTGTGTGTGTGTGTGTGTGTGTGTGTGTG
>NW_024582902.1:58500-61888 GCF_018398535.1 Haplochromis burtoni | reverse complement strand
GTGTGTGTGTGTGTGTGTGTGTGTGTGTGTGTGTGTGTGTGTGTGTGTGTGTGTAGTTTCCTGTGTTTGGTTCCTGTTCAGGTGCGGTCGTCTCAGCTGCTGCAGGAAGGAGGATACGAGACATACGTCCACGACGCTCACACACTGGTCAGAAGACACACACACACAGCTGTCACTGGTCTCTGACCCTACAGTCAAACCCTGTCTGACTCCTCCCATTTCCTCAGGTGACCGAGTGTCAGGCTCTCTCACTGTCCTGGGATTGGCCGCTTACTCCCCCCCCCCTTTCCCTGTCGTCAGGTAAAGACTCCGCCTCCTTCTTTGAAGGTCACCTGCTAAAACTTCTCTTTGACCGTCTGGGACGCCTCCTGGAGCAGGTACACAGACACACACCTGTGCCCTGCGTGGTTCCCCCTGGCTCACCTGTGCAGGTGATGACGATGATGTTGTGTGTTTGCAGCCGTACGAGTTGAACCTGCAGCTGACGGCTGTTCTCTCCAGGCTGTCGGCGTTCAGCCACCCTCTGCTGCACGAGTACCTGCTCAACCCCTACATACACCTGTCTCAGTCCTCCAGGTCACTCTTCTCTGTCCTCATCAGGGTGAGACACGTTCTCCAGAGGAGGGCGGGGCCATGCATTTGTTTTTAAGTTAGGGCATGTCTGTTTTATCACCTGTGTGTGTGCCAGGTGATGGGAGAGCTGATGCAGAGGATCCAGCAGGTCTCTAACGTGAGCGAGCGACTGCTGAACACCAGGAGAGCGCTGCTGGGCCTGCCGCACGACCCCGGGTAACTACCTGCTGTAACACCTCACTCCAGCCACGCCTGGCGCCGTAAACACACTTACCAGGGCTGCAGCGACTCATCGAGTGACTCGATTATAAAATGTCTCTGCACAAATTCTTCTTTGATGCTTGTTTAATGTGTTAATGACGGAAACACGAGCGTTTCGAGTGAAAGCTGCTGCAATAGAAACGAGGCGGGAAGAGCATAGAGGCGGAGCCGTTAGGGAGACGGTAGCGTGACAGGAAACATGGTGTCCACCATTAGAACCTTGACTGGGAAAGAGCTGCAGGAGTCGGAGCCTCAACAAACCGTGATGTGAAGTAGGCTCCACCCACCGCCACTTGTGTCATACACACACACACAGCTCTCCAGATAATCTGAGGCATGTTTTAACCCCACAGTTCGCTCCAGGCTGACGGCAGCCGTCACGTTTTACATGGAAGTGTACAGGCGTGAGTCTAGAGGGGGGTGCGAGGAGCCCTAGATTTATTACAAGGCTTGGAAATGATATAAAAACTGTTTCAAGTGCTTACAAATAAGAAGTTTTCTCTCTTTGAGTGTTTATTATCGCTCATTAATAAGACAAAAATGTTCTTACTCGATTACTCGGTGATCAGTAGCTGCAGCCCTGTGCAGTCTGCCGTCATACTCCAGACTCCACCTGTACTGAACTCAGCTGTTTTGACTGTGAGCGCTGCTGGTCCTGTGTTCACCTGAGTTCTCCTGTGGGTGTGTCCACAGACTGGATCACCTGACCCTGCTCAAAGGAGTCATCGTCCTCGAGGAGTTCTGCAAGGAGCTTGCTGCCATCGCCTTCGTCAAGCTGCCCCAGGACCAGGACTGAGTCACCTGGAACTTTGGATTACAGATCAACATGTAAACATTGGCTCACCTGCTGCAGGTGCACCTGGGAGGAAGAAGCAGATTCAGAGTCTTCAAGTGTTTTGTTTTTGTTTTTAAGTTCTTCTTGTATAGCGAAAAACTGGCCGATGTCTTGGTGCCGTTTCTGAGGCGACCTGAACACCTCGGCGTCACTCTGCGTTTGATTGGTCAGCACGTTTATTTATGGTTTTAGTCTTTAGCTGATTTTAAACAAACAGGAAGTGGTGTCAGAGTCCAGTTTTGAATGTGTCACATGTCAGTGAGACGTTCCCATTGGACGATCACATGGAGTGATGTCAGCACGTTACACTTAGAAACTGCGATTAAACACACTGTCAAAGCGAGCAATGCCTGTCATGTGACATGTCAGTGAATCTCATTGACTGTGTGGGCGCGGTTTGATGAATGGAGCCAGGGTTAATGAGCCGTCTGATTGGCTGAACACGCATTTAAATACAGAGAAACCCTCATGGGGCCGAGTCCTCATTCATCATTAGCCCCGCCCTAAATGTTGTCAATCACCGTGCAACCATGTTGCTTAGTTTCTGGTGAAAGAGAGCAACTGTTTATCAGCTTCACTGGAAGAAACTTTACTGCCTGATGGACTTCCTGCTGCTTTCACATGGCGAGTGTCACATCGAAGTCACTCCTCCCTTTGGCGGGAACACCTGTCCACATACTTTTGGTCCACTGAGCAAACAGTATGAAAAAGCTTTGTATAATTGATGATGATGATGATGAAGAGTTTCATGTGTGAGACAATAAAAGTGCTGACAGCCGTCTGTCGTGGTGTCCTTGAAAGTTTCACCAAAGAAAGGGTGAGTGTGTGGGAGTGTGTGGGAGTGTGTGGGAGTGTGTGGGAGTGTGTGGGAGTGTCACTGATCCCAGCGCAGATTCATCCACACAGGATTTTGTTCACCATCACTCATATTTCAGACACTGAAGTTGCTAAACTAATTACAGGTTTAAAACAATCAAAAGCACTTGATGTATATGGTATTAACACAAACTTCCTAAAGGAACATATGGATCTGCTCGTACGTCCAACAGCTCATGTTTTGAATATGTCTTTCGAACACTCCATTGTTCCAACAGATTGCAAAATTGCTGCAGTTACACCAATTTTCAAAGCAGGTGTGAAGACTGACATGGCTAATTGTCGCCCCATAAGCATTCTCCCGGTCGTATCTAAAATAGCTGAGAAGTGGGTGGTTAAACTCCTCACTGCACACCTAGAAAACACCCAACCCTCATTACATCCATTGCAGTTTGGCTTTCGGGCACATCACTCCACAGATACTGCCCTGTGTATGTTAGTGGAGAACTTGAAGAGCCTGCTGGACAAGAGTCCCTGTGTTGGAGCTGTATTTTTAGATCTGAAGAAGGCTTTCGACTCTGTAAACCATCAGATATTGTTGTCCAGATTGACTCGGTTTAATATCTCCAGTCAGGCTCTTCAGTGGTTTGCCTCATATCTCTCACACAGGAAACAGTGTGTGGTGTTGGACGGGGTTAAATCTCCATATTTAGACTGTGATACAGGGGTTCCTCAAGGATCCGTTCTTGGGCCCTTATTGTTCTCTCTTTTTATCAATAACTTACCTGAAGTCTGTCCAAATATATTTGCTCAAATGTATGCGGATGATGCAGTTATATATATGCAAGCAAATAGTGTCCAGCAGGTGGCAAAAGATCTTACAGCTGCTTTAGCATTAATGCA
>NW_024582902.1:27328-40294 GCF_018398535.1 Haplochromis burtoni | reverse complement strand
TTTGTCTCTCTTCGGGCTGTGCCCGGCCGGGCCCCATGGACTAAGGCCCGGCCACCAGACGCTCGCCCTCGGGCACCCTCCCCGGGCCTGGCTCCAGGGCGGGGCCCCGGTAACCCTATCCCGGGCAGGGTAAACTGTTCCCTCGGTGTCCTTTTCATAAGGGTCTTATGAATCGCTCTTTGTCTGGTCCTCACCAGCAATTGTGAGCTCCTGCAATGAACAAAGTCACAAAAAGCACAGAAAAACAGTAAGTCCAAAATCTGCTATGCGCAGCAACCACTAGGGGCGGCAAAAAGCTTACTGTCAAAGAGCATAAGTACGGCAGAAACACTGTTTAACAGCAACCAGCCTTTGTTTCGGTTACACAGATAACTATTCTAACATCAATATGAACCTATATACATCGACATGTACAACTTATGTAACAACATTCACACCAGAAACCATAAAAATGCCAGAGCCTTTCATTACAGAACTTACCCTCACAGTGCAAACGCGCGCTGTGAGGAGCGGAAGCCTTAGCAGCTTCTAAACGCTAGAGTGAGATCCGGTTTCTGGGTTTTCAAAATAAAATACAATAAAAAAAATGATAAAATTCACACTTAAAATGAATAATTAAGAACAGGTAAGTGCATGTTTTTCATATGTATTTTTAACTCCATTACACTCACCCCCACTGAATTTTATCAAATTTGAGCCTCAGGTACCCACACTAGTATGCACCAATCAAACAAAGGTCAAAAATCACAGACACCAACTAAACGTATCCCTAAGGATGAAGTGGGATGGGAGCAGCGCCTAAACTCCCAATCCAGCAACTGGCAGCAGGAGTGCCCGAAATACACCCTACTATAACCCCTTACAAGGTGTGTACCATGGCTCAACAGAAAGAAAAAAAAAAAGATAAAGTACATAACAGCAAGTACAAATCCCATCATCTCAGGTAGGCATATAAACAAACATTTTGGATCAGTCTATTCACAGGTTTGACAAGTCGCCCAAGTCTGGTTCTGATCTGGGAACCATTCCCGGTTTGGCTATAGTCAACCATTGGGGACTGAGCAGCATGGCAGGAGCAACTACATCCACCACTACGTCAGGTGTAGTAGAGCATACTTGTACACCCTCCCCACAGCTCGTAGCAATATTGACCTCCTTGGGACGCCATGCTAGAACCGTTTGGTCAAAGTCCACTTCAACAGACAAGCCGATGCGGCTGGCAAGACTGAATCCACTGCTTGAAACATCAGTAACATCTCCCTGAGACCGGCTGGACTCCGTCAACTGCGACACCCATGCAATGTCCTCTCTCCAGGAGTCCAAAGGTTCAGAGACAACCTCCAGGTCAGCTGTCCCATCCATGGCATCGGGTGAGCAGTCACCATCAGCACCAACACAGCTCACAGCAGGGGCATTCAAATCTCCCTCCCCATACGCAGCCCACACCAGAGACTCTGAGGAGCTCACTTATCGATTGACTCTCAAAATTAGCACCCTGGTCGCTGTGTATCCTTTCCGAAAGCCCGAACACACAGAAGTACCTGTCCCAGAGAAGCCTTGCAACTGTTTAGCCGACTGGTCCTTGTATGGGAAGGCCTGCGCCCACCAGTGAAGTGGTCTGTGATGACCAAGACGTCCACAGACTTGTGTGAAGCCTCAGCCGACCAAAAGTTGATGCAGACCAACTCCAACAGTCTGGACAAGGACATGCTGAGCAAAAGAGCACGCCCCTCTGGTTAGATGGTCTTACTGACTACGCAGCGCTGGCATCCCCGTACATGGCCTCTCACGTCACGCCCAAGGTTCAACCAGAGAAATCTCTTTCTAGCCAGGTCTAAACTCCTGAACTGGCCCTGGTGACCAGCATCATCATGGATCCCTCGGAGGACCTCAGCCTTCAACGAGTCAGGAACCACGAACTGCAGTCGTCTGTTACCTGATATCTGGTCTCTGGAGACTCTGTACAACACACCGTTGTTGAGGACCAGCTTCTCCCAGTGGCTCAGGTATCTTTTAACAAGGACTGGGTCCCCTACCCGCTCTCTCCTCGAGGGTCTCCTGTGTCTCTCAACGTAGAAGACGACGCGGGAAAGCACTGCATCCTGCAGCTGTGTATTCTATTGAATCTATTGTAAAAAAAAAAATCAAAACAAAAGAAAACATAAACTTTCTGTTATTTCATTCCTCGGGGAGTCTTTACAGTTAACAAACATCGAGCCCCTGGGCCGTATGTTTGACACCCCTGATATAGTGAGTGAAGAAGAAACACCCAGTGCATCATGGGAATCCCCCAGCAGCCTACACCTGGCAGCATAACTAAGGGAGGATTCAGGGTCACCTGATCCAAAAAGGAAAGTTTGAATCTTAAAAGCAGAGCTAGTGTCTGTCAGCAGCCAAGGTGCAAAATAAGAGAGGGCTAAAAAAGACCCAGTCAGAGAAGCTCAGATCATAGCAGCTGTTTGAAGATATTCAGAGTTCATATTTAAACTGAAGCGGTCCAGTGATGTGTACAATGAGTTTGATGGGACATGTGAAGAGCTGTGATCTGCAGAGTCTGACAGAGGAGGCAGCGTGCACATCAATAATATCACTATAATCAAGGTTGTCAAAGGAGCTTGCAAAGAAAAGCGTCTGGACTTCTTTAAGTTGCTTGAAGACGTTTCACCTCTCATCCGAGAAGCTTCTTCAGTTCTAAGGTCAAATGGTGGAGAGTCCCAGATATAAACCTAGTGGGAGTACCCCCCACAGAGGGACAAAAGGACCCCCTGATGATCCTCTAATCCCTGAGCCAAGGTGTGAAATTGGGTGGGGCCCCAATCAGCCAGAGTTTCGGTGGGTTCATTGTGAAACCTGGCCCACCTTTCATGCGAATTCCTGAGGTCAGATGGCCCAGGATGTGAGTGGGCGTTAAGGCGTCTGGGAAGGGATCTCAAAACTGGATTATAGATGGCAGAGAGTTGGTGTCGTAAACCCCCGCCTCTGTTCAAAGATGGTCGCTCACAGTGGACATAGATGGCTTCTTTCACTCCTCTTTCAAACCATCTGTCCTCTCTGTCCAAAATGTGAACATTGGCATCCTCGAAAGAGTGTCCTTTATCCTTAAGATGCAGATGGACTGCTGAGTCTTGTCCTGTGGAGGTGGCTCTTCTGTGTTGTGCCATGCGCTTGTGAAGTGGCTGTTTGGTCTCTCCATGTAGAGGTCTGGGCATTCCTCGCTGCACTGTACAGCATACACCACGTTGTTAAGTTTGTGTTTTGGCGTTTTGTCTTTCGGGTGAACCAGTTTCTGTCTGAGTGTGTTGCTGGGTCTGAAATACACTGGGATGTCATGCTTGGAGAAAACTCTCCTGAGTTTTTCTGATACACCGGCTACATAGGGGATGACAATGTTGTTGCGTCTGTCCTTCTTATCCTCCTTCGCTGGTGTCTGGTCTTCTTTTCTGTGCCTCTTTGCTGACTTTAAAAACGCCCATTTAGGATAGCCGCACGTTTTGAGTGCTTCCTTTACATGTGTGTGTTCCTTCTTTTTTCCTTCAGGTTGAGAGGGAACATGTTCTGCCCGGTGGTGTAGGGTCCTAATTACTCCAAGTTTGTGTTCCAGAGGGTGATGGGAGTCAAAAAGGAGGTACTGGTCCGTGTGTGTGGGCTTCCGGTAAATTTCGATGTTGAGTTTGCCGTTCTCTTCAATGTGCACAGCGCAGTCCAGGAAAGGCAGACAGTTGTCCTTTGTGTCTTCCCTGGTGAACTTGATGTTTTTATCCACAGCGTTAATGTGCGCAGTGAAGGATTCCACTTCTTGTGTCTTGATTTTGACCCAGGTGTCATCCACATATCTGTACCAGTGGCTGGGTACTCTTCCTTTGAAAGAGCCAAGGGCCTTCCTTTCCACTTCCTCCATGTAAAGGTTGGCTACAATAGGTGACACGGGGGAGCCCATGGCACAGCCATGTTTTTGTCTGTAAAAGCCTTCGTTGTACTTGAAATATGTAGTGGTGAGGCAGAGGTCTAACAGTGTGCAGATCTGATCGGGTGTGAAGTTGGTCCTTTCCTCCAAGGAGCTGTCTTCTTGTAATCGTTTTCTGACCGTCTCCACGGCCTCCGTGGTGGGTATGCAAGTGAAGAGAGAGACTACATCAAAGGACACCATGGTTTCATCTGGATCCAGGGTAAGTTTCTGGACCTTGTCGGTGAAGTCGGTGGAGTTCTTGATGTGGTGTGGGGTGTTCCCCACGAGAGGCGCAAGGATGGTAGCAAGGTGTTTTGCAATGTTATACGTGGCCGAGTTTATGCTACTGACTATGGGTCTGAGTGGGACAGCTTCCTTGTGGATCTTCGGAAGTCCATAGATGCAGGGTATGGCATCTCCTGGGTAAAGGCGGTGATATGTAAGCCGGTCAATAATTTTGTCCTTTTCAAAGTCTTGAAGGCAAGCTATAACTTTCTTTTTGTAGCTGCTTGTGGGGTCTCGCTTTAGGGCTTCGTAGGTATTGTCGTCACTGAGGAGAGTAGTGATCTTTGCATGGTAATCTGTAGTGTTTAGGACCACGGTGCATCTTCCCTTATCAGCTGGTAAAACAGTGATGTTGTAAAACGTGCGGCTATCCTAAATGGGCGTTTTTAAAGTCAGCAAAGAGGCAGAGAAAAGAAGACCAGACACCAGCGAAGGAGGATAAGAAGGACAGACGCAACAACATTGTCATCCCCTATGTAGCCGGTGTATCAGAAAAACTCAGGAGAGTTTTCTCCAAGCATGACATCCCAGTGTATTTCAGACCCAGCAACACACTCAGACAGAAACTGGTTCACCCGAAAGACAAAACGCCAAAACACAAACTTAACAACGTGGTGTATGCTGTACAGTGCAGCGAGGAATGCCCAGACCTCTACATTGGAGAGACCAAACAGCCACTTCACAAGCGCATGGCACAACACAGAAGAGCCACCTCCACAGGACAAGACTCAGCAGTCCATCTGCATCTTAAGGATAAAGGACACTCTTTCGAGGATGCCAATGTTCACATTTTGGACAGAGAGGACAGATGGTTTGAAAGAGGAGTGAAAGAAGCCATCTATGTCCACTGTGAGCGACCATCTTTGAACAGAGGCGGGGGTTTACGACACCAACTCTCTGCCATCTATAATCCAGTTTTGAGATCCCTTCCCAGACGCCTTAACGCCCACTCACATCCTGGGCCATCTGACCTCAGGAATTCGCATGACAAGGTGAGGCCAGGTTTCACAATGAACCCACCTGAAACTCTGGCTGATTGGGGCCCGCACCCAATTTCACACCTTGGCTCAGGTGATTAGAGGATCATCAGGGGGTCCTTTTGTCCCTCTGTGGGGGGTCACTCCCACTAGGTTTATATCTGGGACTCTCCACCATTTGACCTTAGAACTGAAGAAGCTTCTCGGATGAGAGGTGAAACGTCTTCAAGCAACTTAAAGAAGTCCAGACGCTTTTCTTTGCAAGCTCCTTTGACTACGATGACCTGGATGACTGAGAACCTTCACAGACATATAATCAAGGTTAAGAATATAACCTGTGCACGTTTTTACTAACTGCTGACTGGTAAACCAAAACTTTTCATAATAAAGTCAAATCTAAAGTTTGCACTCAGTGCTCCGTCTGAACTTTGTTGTCCAACCGAACACTCAAATATTTATAGGATTACACACTTTCAATACAATCTCCCAGTTTATAAAAAACAATCTGTGAGTGATTTCTGGAAAACAGGATGAATTTGGTTTTATTAGCATTAATAACTAACTTTAAGCTGCACAATAAAGTCTGCAGCCACTGCAATGCAGTTTAAAGCACCTCAACAGGATGATTCAGAGTCGAGTGAGTCGGCCTACGGTACAGCGTCATCTGCAGAAAGGTGCAGATTTATTATTAATACAAATATCAAATAAATCAGCGGCGTTGTTGGGCTCAGCCTGCCCTTGGTAGGGTCTCCCAAGGACAACTGGGCCTGGTTTAAGGCCAGAACGAGTGTGAATAACACGACCTCTGAAAAAGCACTTTGGTGGTACCAAAGACACGGCTCAGCCTGTCCTTCGCAAAGTCGATCAGACAGCCAGAGGCTTACAGACATCGTTCAGAATCTAATGATCAATAAAATTATGTACAGTCGTGTCCTTTGTTACTAGCTCGTATCTTTGTTCCTCCTCTCAGGGACTTCCTCCCTCGTGGATCCGGCATCGTCACTCGGCGTCCCCTCGTGCTGCAGCTCATCAACTGTCCCACAGGTGAGACTCACAGTGCAGAGACACGTGGTTCGTCCGTGTGGTGTCTGATCTGATCGTGTGATGTATATTGATCAGAGTATGCCGAGTTCCTGCACTGCAAAGGGAAGAAGTTCACGGACTTTGATGAAGTTCGTCAGGAGATTGAAGCTGAAACGGATCGAGTGACGGGGCAGAACAAAGGCATCAGTCCGGTCCCCATCAACCTCAGAGTCTACTCCCCCAATGGTAACACACACACACACACACACACACATACACACATACACACCTGTCCTGGTCCTGACTCTGCTGTCTGTCCTCAGTCCTGAACCTGACTCTGGTGGATCTTCCTGGGATGACGAAGGTCGCAGTGGGCGACCAGCCACCCGACATCGAGCACCAGATCAGAGACATGATCATGCAGTTCGTTACTAAGGAAAACTGCCTCCTATTGGCTGTTTCCCCAGCCAACTCTGACCTTGCTAACTCTGACGCCCTGAAGATCGCTAAGGAGGTTGACCCACAAGGTAAGGCTCCTGACAGCTCCACCTGCATCTTTCACCTGTACTGTTCTTTCCTGGTCTAAATAAAGTGTTTCGGTAATGTTGCGCAGGTCTGAGGACCATCGGGGTCATCACCAAACTGGATCTGATGGATGAAGGGACCGACGCCAGAGACATCCTGGAGAACAAACTGCTGCCGCTACGAAGAGGTACAGATGCATGACATTACACCAAACCCTCTCACTGGTTGGTGGTCAGCTGTCTGCTCAGTCAGATTTGAAGTCACCTCAAACAGTTTCATTTCAAATTTCACTCAATGTGGAGGTGAAGAGACAGAACAGGCTACAGCTGAGCAGACAGAGACAATACGAGACTTTCACTGTGTCAGGTTACATCGGGGTCGTGAATCGCAGTCAGAAAGACATCGATGGGAAGAAAGACATCACCGCAGCCCTGCAGGCCGAGAGGAAGTTCTTCCTATCTCACCCAGCTTACCGTCACCTGGCGGACCGCATGGGCACCGCCTACCTGCAGAAGATTCTCAACCAGGTAAATGCACAAGATCTCTCCCAAGTCTTCTGACTGCAAGGATTTCAAATCTGTCTTTCCACAGGGCTGGGCAGTGAGTTCTGTTAGCTTAGCACAAACACTGGCACAGCTAAAGGTCCTCACTGTATAAATACTCTTTGAATTTCCCCAGAACATTTCCAAAACACTGTCTGATTTTTGAGGAAGTTATGAGGAGCAGGATCCTGGATTTAACAGGGAGCCAATGAAGGGACGGCGATACAGGAGAAATCTGCTCCCTGTCCCTGTCAGGACTCTTGCTGCAGCATTTTGGATTAACTGCAAATGGAAGAAAGCAGTCTTACATATTTGTTTAATATGTGCGTTGAAGGACATGTCCTGGTCAAAAATGACTCCAAGGTTCCTCACAGCGTTACTGGAGGCCAAGGTAATGCCATCCAGAGTAAGAATCTGGTTAGATACCATATTTCTAAGCTTTTCAGGGCCGAGTACAATAACCTCAGTTTGATCTGAATTAAGAAGCAGAAAGTTAGCGGCCATCCAGGTCTTTATGTCTTTAAGACATTCCTGCAGTTTAACTCATTGGTGTGTGTTATCTGGCTTCATGGACAGATAGAGCTGGGTGTCATCAGCATAGCAGTGTAAATGTATGCTATGTCTTCTAATGATGCTGCCTAAGGGAAGCATGTATAATGTAAACAGAATTGGTCCTAGCACTGAACCCTGTGGAACTCCATAATTAACCTCAGTGTGTGAAGAGGACTCTCCATTTACATGAACAAACTGGAGTCTATTAGATAGATATGATACAAACCCCTGCCTTTAATTCCACCTATGTTCTGATGTTAGTGATAAATAACAGAGCACCTCTCTGCTACCTCCAGCAACTGACCAATCACATCCGGGACACGTTGCCGGCGTTGCGCAGTAAACTGCAGAGTCAGCTGCTTTCCATCGAGAAGGAGGTGGAGGAGTACAAGAACTTCAGACCGGATGACCCGAGCCGCAAGACCAAGGCTTTGCTGCAGTAAGGACCAGCACAGATATTCACCTACGGCTCTCTTTAACACGCAGTTACAACGATTCAACGTGTCAAGATTCAACATGCATCATGCCAAGCTATGCGTTTTCTCTACACTGGTAGAGTGTAGAGAAAACGCATAGCTTGGCATGAATGATTTCACAGCATAGCTTGGCATGAATGATTTCACAGCATATGTTTAAGGACTAATGAACACATCTGAGTTTACTTTGGACACACAGGGTCTACAGTATGCTTACAGACTCAAGTATACACATACACACTGATATTTGGTTATCTCTTAGCAAGTTGCTCATCAAGCAGACACTTTTGGTATCAACAGGCTTCCAGATGATATTTGACATCTCTTCTTGGTAGAGTTCATTTAAACTTGGTTCCTTTACACAGCCGGCTTTTAAGGTCTCCCATTTTCAACAGGGTTGAAGTCAGTTAATGTTAGCCCGCTTTATCCATTCCAGATCTAGTGTTAATGTGTGTTTGTCCCCAACTGTGTCCACGTTTCAACCCTGTAGTTACTGATTGAAGGTTACTCCATTACTTGAACAAATTTGTGTAATGTACCACTGGCACCAAACAGCACGATGCTGCCTCCACTATGCGTGCTCGCTGCTGCAGTGCTCCTGCGTTTGAAAGCCTCAGCTTTACCTCTTGGACCGATTTTAGACCCCGAGTGACCCCGAGTGCATCAAACACATCCTTTTTATCACTAACGAGACGTTAACAAGCCTCGTCATGTAAAAAGATATCGCAGAACATCTGAGGAGCTTGGAAAGAAATTTTCTTCCAAGAAGCTTCTCCAGTTCCAGACCAAAGGGTGGAGAGTCCCAGATTTTAGCCCTATGGGAGTGTCCCTTAATGAGATCGTTGACAAAATATTGACCGTGGTGCCTCATCACATGAGGCAAGGTGTGAAAACAGGTGTGGGTCATTATCAGCAGAGGCTCCAGGTGAACCCACTGTGAAACCTAGCCCCACCCTATCATGTGACTCACTGAGGTCAGATGACCCAGGATGTGAGTGGGTGTGTGAAGGATCTCAAAACTGGATTATAGATGGCAGTTGGTGTTGTAAGCCCCGCCCTCTGTTCCAGGATGGTCGTTCACAGTGGAGTAAATCTGTGTCCACTGTGAACGACCATCTTTGAACATGCGATGAGGCACATGATCAATAGTGGGTCAACGACCTTCTTGGGTCCCATTAGGACTTGAATCTGGGACTCACCATCATTAGATTTATGAGACACTATATATGTAGAAGTCGTGCTCTGCAGTGAGTCCACCCTGGAAAAGGAAGAGTTCGAAGAACTCGTTAGAAACGCCCAAAACGACATTCCTGCCTGTGACGAGCGGAAATCTCTGACCACAGTTCTATGAAGGGAGCTGAAGGAGGGGCTGTGTTGGTAAGCTAGAGAGGACCAAGGGTCGAGGTGACAGTAGAGTCACGAGTAGGGATGGGTACCGGTGTCCGGTGCCATGATGGCACTGGTTCTGACATAAACTAGTAACCAGACCGAAAAGCAGCGCACATTTCGGTGCTTTATTTCGGTGCTTTTTTTTCCTGAGCTGTGATACACTTTAGATTCTAGCCAATCATTTTACGTTTCCGAGGATAGTAGGCGGGTCCAGGTACGTACGTTCTGTTAGAGCAGAGCTACAGATTAAAAATGTCCAAGGCGAAGCGGTCAAAAGTCTGGCTGTACTTCACAGCAAAATATGCAAACTCAGCAGCCGAACAAGTGCTTTAAGCTGATACTGTGATACTGTCAAAGGAGGTAACACCAAGAATCCGATTAAACAGCTGGCGACGCATAGCGTTTTTTTTAAAAGCCGAGAAATGCGCCGTATTTGATAGCTTGCTGCGAGACCTCACACCGTGCACGTCGGGTGGGTTGCCAGTTATCGGACCCGGAGCAACATCCCCCAAAAACCCGAAGAATAGAGTCCTGGCCCCTAGCCCTGCCAGTGTAGCAGAAATGATGAGGATGATGATGCAGCAGCAGCCGTTCTTCTCTGCGTGAGTAGCTTAATGTTGTTCGTGTGTAATTTACGTTGAGTAGGCTAACCACGTTATTACATTAATGCATGTAAGGTGAACTAGCAAACATCATCATAGCTACATGCGGCTGTCTTCTTGTTTGATGGCAGATACTCCCTTCACCCTGGCCAAAAAGGCTAAAATGACCAAAGAAAAAGTGGAAAACAGTTAAACATGAGAGGGTTTAAGTTTGTGTTTTTTCCATTGTTTAAGCACTGCTTCCAGCCAAGAGTGATGCCATATATGCCCCATAGCTGCAGAAAAGGCTAACATTGTTATCTTTTTACAAAAAACCAGCTGAATATAAGAGGTTTTTGGACCAATTTTGTGTTCTCCATTCTTTAAGCACCGGTTCGAGCACCGTTTAAGCACCGGCACCGTTTCAAAAGTACCGATTTGGCACCGGTATCGGATAAAACCTAAACGATACCCATCCCTAGTCACGAGTGTGATTTCAGGTGAAGGGAGCACGACTAGATGAGCCTACAGGTGTGAGATCTAAGTGTCAGATGTCGGTTGGGTATAACCAGCGCTGTACGTTCACGGCAGGATGGTGCAGCAGTTCGCAGTGGACTTTGAGAAGCGCATCGAAGGGTCCGGGGATCAGGTGGACACCTACGAGCTGTCGGGAGGGGCGAAGATCAACCGCATCTTCCACGAACGCTTCCCCTTTGAACTGGTCAAGGTAACCGTTCCGCTCAGGTGACATCATCGCACCATGTGCGACATCATGCCGGTTCAGTGTGCAGCAGGACTTCCTGTGGCAGGCGAGTGATGTCATAAATGTGTTTGTGCAGCTGGAGAGTGATGAGAAGACTCTTCGTAAGGAGATCAGCTACGCCATCAAGAACATCCACGGGATAAGGTGGGTTTGTTTCTAAAGTCCTGCCTGATTGTAATATCAAACCTCAGTAAAAAATCCCTGTTTATTCTGTCTGCAGTACCTCCACTGTACAGCAGGGGGTGCAGTGCGCATGCTACCTGTTCATTTATTTGGGTTTGAACATTTTCTCTCGGCACGTTCTTCCTGTTTATGGATCCAGATGTATTCATGGATTATTAGCTTGTCATCTTTGAGGGCGCTACCACTCAAAGATGTCTTCATCCGCTGAATAATCGACATTAGAGTACGAGTTTCATCCATAAACATCTGCCAATGTTATCCTGGGAACGTGTGTGTGTGTGTGTGTGTGTGCGTGTGTGCGTGTGTGTGTGTGTGTGAGACGCTGTTACAGAGAAACAGTTACACTAACTGCTCAGACAGCAGACGTGCGTCCCTGCAGCTTACTGTAACAAGTGCTGCATAGCTTTGATCTTTTTTCTATTCAGTTCAATTTAATTTACACAGCGCCAAATCACAACAACAGTCGCCTCAAGGTGCTTTATATTGTACAGTATATCCTATAATAATAGATACAGAGAAAAACCCAACAATCATATGACCCCCTACGAGCAAGCACTTTGGTGACAGTGGGAAGGAAAAACTCCCTTTGAACAGGAAGAACCAGGCTCAGGGAGGGGCGGGGCCATCTGCTGTGATTGGTTGGGGTGAGAGAAGGAAGACAGGATAAAGACATGCTGTGGAAGAGAGACAGAGGTTAATGAGTGTGTGTCGCTGCACTCGCAGAATTCTAATCCTTTAATTGTCCTACAAAGGGGGAACTTTGGTTGTATCAGCAGCAAAAACACACAAACAGACTAGAGACAGAAACACAATTTTTACATATTTACATCTTGGACAATAGCAAAGCAGAGTACTGTACAGTTATTAAAATTAGAGTACAGATAAGTGGCAAACCTAGGTTGTAGTGTGAAATGGAAAACTGAATACAGGGGTGAGTGTGAATGCGCTCACCTGTGCGCTCACCTGTGCGCTCACCTGTGCTCAGGACGGGTCTGTTCACCCCTGACATGGCATTCGAGACGATCGTGAAGCGTCTGATCGCTCAGCTCAAAGAGCCGTGTCAGAAATGTGTCGACATGGTGATCAGCGAGCTCGTCAACACCGTCAGGCAGTGCACGCAGAAGGTACTACACATACTACGAGTACTATCATCGCACAGTACTAAGCGCTAATACACAGTACTGACTACAGTGACCTTTGACCTCCTCCTGCCTGCAGCTGGCTCAGTATCCGATGCTCAGAGAGGAGATGGAGAGGATCGTCACTCAGCACATCAGAGACCGAGAGAGCCGCTCCAAAGAGCAGGTTGGTCACATGACACCGTCGCCATCTTGGTATGATCCTGACCATCGCAGTTCAGGCACTGGAGAGTCGTGGCCTATTCCAGCTGTCATTGGGTGAGAGGCGGGGCTCACCTTAGCAGGTGGGCAGGCTGTGACAGGGCCGTCCTCTTCACCGCCACCAAGTCATAGAAGATTTGCGGGATACGTGCACATCACCTGTGTCACATGCCGCTGATGGCTGTCCGTCTCCCTCCTCAGGTGATGCTGCTGATCGACATCGAGTTGGCCTACGTGAACACAAACCACGAGGACTTCATCGGCTTCGCAAAGTAAGACCCTTAAACCGACTTCCTGTCAGGCTCACCTGTATCCCTGACACACAGGTACAGGGGTGTCAGCTGTCTGATACACCACCTGAGCTGTGTGAACACTCACCTGGGG
>NW_024582902.1:17322-27308 GCF_018398535.1 Haplochromis burtoni | reverse complement strand
GTGTGTGTGTGTGTGTGTGTGTGTGTGTGTGTGTGTGTGTGTGTGTGTGTGTGTGTGTGTGTCAGCGCTCAGCAGAAAAGCAGTCAGATGAACAAGAAGAAGGCAGCAGGAAACCAGGTGAGTGTGTGCAGGTATCCTGGGAAAGGAGGAGCAACACGATGAAGTGTGGGAGGACGCCATCTTTAACCTCTTTTTCTTCCTCTGTTCCTCTGTTTCCAACGCCTCTGTTGCCACGGCAACCAGGATGAGATCATGGTGAGTGTGTGTGTTCGTGTGTAGCGTAATGGGGAGGGTGAGGGTGCACCTGTGTTGGAGCTGGTTTACTGGAAACACTGGTGTCACTGACCTGTGAAATGCAGGTTTAAAGCAACCTTTGACCTTTGATCTGGATTTGAATCCTCCTCCTGAGGTGGTTCGTGATGTTGTTCCAGGTGTTATTTGATCTTTACCTGATACCAAACGTCCAGGTTTCTGCGGAGACTGCAGCCCAACGTCAGATGTTTTCACGTTTTAGCGATTAGTGACATCATCAGCAGTCACATGTTTTACTGATGCCGTGCGCAGGTGATCCGTAAAGGCTGGCTCACCATCAACAACATCGGCATCATGAAGGGCGGAGCCAAAGAGTACTGGTTCGTCCTGACTGCTGAGACGCTGTCCTGGTACAAAGATGACGAGGTAACACACACTGGCACAGAAACCTGCACAAACGCACACGCATGCTCACACCTGCACCGTGCAGCGCTGTGTGGCAGAGCATGTTTTTATGTACCAGCTGGTTTTGTTTGTGTGCAGAGCTTTGCCGGTGAGCCGTGCCATTACACATCAGACATGTATTTCAAAACTGTCACAATCTGCAGTACAAACCGCGGCTGGACGAGTCATTTCAACACCTCACAGTCTGCAGGAGGAAACCGTGACAAACACACACATGTAAACACGTTGTTGCTCATTTCCATCAGCAGGTTTTTTGATACCAAAGGAAGGTGTCACATGGATCCAGCACAAACATTTTATTTCTATTTAAAGTTAAATCTAGTTAAATAAAGGTTTACTGAGAGGGCAGAAGTCCGAAAGTTTTTATGCTATTTATCTCACTGCTTTCATTGCGCCTCCTACAGGAGAAAGAGAAGAAGTACATGCTGCCTGTAGACAACCTGAAACTGAAGGACATTGAGAAGAGCTTCATGTCCAGCAAACACATCTTCGCCCTGTTCAACACTGAGCACAGGTCAGTGTGATCAGCCACGTCCACACACTGAGAGGTGCTCCGAGCGTCCAGCTCCTACGCTAACTTTTAACAACGAGTTAGTTTCCAACACATCAGCGCAGATGTTTCCGGTGAAGGAGGAGGATGTTAAACTGTTCTCAGTCAAAGTTTAGGCTCTCTGATGGCGCAGACAAACGCCGTCACGTGACAGGAAGTAGACATGGAAAATGGAGATTTGTTTTTCAGCAGCAGATGAGATATGTGTGTGTCGTTGGTTCTGATGATGATCCTGTGATTTGTGTCTGTAGGAACGTGTACAAGGACTACCGTCAGCTGGAGCTGGCCAGCGAGTCTCAGGACGAGGTCGACGGCTGGAAGGCGTCCTTCCTACGTGCTGGAGTGTACCCTGAACGCAGCGTGGTACGCCCAATTTGTACTGTGTTATAACAATATTATTACTGATGTTATTACTTATTACTGCAGTACAATTACATGTAAATACTTTATTCTGTCCTCTCCACACCCTCCATCAGGATAAAGAGAAGGTGAGTCTCTCATGGTGCACTTCAGGTGGAGGTGGTGTGTGTGTGTTTAACGGTCAGCGTGTGCAGGTGGAGGTCGAGGAGTCGAGTGGCGACGGGCAGATCCACAGTCTGGACCCTCAGCTGGAGCGGCAGGTGGAGATCGTCAGGAACCTGGTGGACTCGTACCTTGCCATCATCCACCGTACCATCAGGGACCTGATCCCCAAGACCATCATGCACCTGATGGTCAACAATGTACGACACACACACATACACACAAGGCCATACAGGAAGTCATATTGTGAGTCACGTGACCTCCTCTCTGCTCCTCAGACGAAGGACTTCATCCACGCTGACCTGCTGGCTCAGCTGTACTCTTGTGGAGACCAGAACACCCTGATGGAGGAGTCCCAGGAACAGGTGAGGCAGCAGGTGGACGTAGGAGGGGCTCGGGTTTTAAGCCAATCAGACTCAGACTCTGCTTCTTCCTGCTCTCGTCCAGGCTCAGCACCGCGATGAGATGCTCAGGATGTACCACGCGCTGCGTGAGGGCCTCAGCATCATCGGTGACATCAGCACCTCCACCATCACCACAGCGATGCCTCCGCCTGTTGACGACTCGTGGCTGCAGGTGACGGGGATGCCGTCAGGACGCAGGTATGCCGCTAACAGATGGGCTGTGCTTCGTAACAGACCATGGGTGGCATTGCTGACACTCGGCTGGTCTCTGCAGGTCCCCCATGTCCAGTCCGACCCCCCAGCGCCGGGCCCCTCCTGGCCCTCCTCGTCCAGGTGGTCGTGCCGCCCCGGGTCCCCCCTCCCGTCCGGCGGTGTCACCTGATCCTGGACCCCCACCCTCTATTCCCTCACGACCCAACAGAGCGCCACCACCTGGAGTTCCCAGGTAACGCTCCTCCTAATCCATGTTTATAACAGGAAACCTGAGGTCACAGAGGTCAGGTGATCAGCAGCACGGTCACAGGCTCCTAGCGTGTGCTGAGTTCAAATGCAGTCAGGACAGGTGAGTTTCTGGAGGCAGACTGTACATAAAAGATGAAAGGAGCCTGTGATGTCACATGGTCTCTCACAGTAACGTCACAGCAGCAGTGTTATTGGCCATGTCATTAAAAAAGCTCCGGCAGCACGCACACGGTCCACAGGTCCAGTTCAGGGACATGAGCTGAGCTGAAGCCCAGCAGACAACCATCAGCTGCAGCCACCTGTTTCATCATCCACCTTCAGTCAAAGAGGCCACGCCCCTAATAATGAAAACTTTAATCCAGGTGCGTAATAACGCATCCTCCAATAAATGATCCACAGACACCAAACACGTAAAGTTTTACATGGAAATCTGTGGGACTGACTCACTGCTGCTTCGGCTGGATGGTGGAGGAACTGCAGGTGTTGGTTGACAGGTGTGTGTGACAGTGTAAGACGGTCTCGGCGTGCAGTGTACAGGAGCATCAAACAGATGACTGTATCCTGGAATGCTGTTTCTAAACTGTACCGTGAACATCCAGATGTTTCCAGGGATTGTCATCAGTGTGTGCAGCTGGCTTCAGCAGAGCTACAGTAAAAGACATCAGTCGTTAAAAAGAGCATTACCTGTGAAAGTGTTTGAACCTGAAGCAGAGAGTTTGTGTTTGTGTGACCCGGATGATGTTTTATCAAAAACTAGCTGAGAGCAACTTTCTTCTTCATTGGTACTGTAGAACAAAAAGCAGTGATCAACAAACAACCTGCACAGACATGAAAAAGAAAGACTGTCTTTCTTTCCTCAGACTCTCCGTCCTCACCTGTGTGTCTGTTAGCCCAGCATGAGGTCTGCGCACCTGCCCACTCCCACACAGCCCACGGAGCCATGTGTGTCTGTCCTCCTGTCTGTGCGTGTGTGTGTGTGTGTCTGTGTGTGTTTTCCTGTCTTTCTGTCCGTTCGTCTCTTGTGTTTGTGTGATCCTGTTCTAACAGTACCTTTCAGAGGTGTTTGACAGTTTCTTATGATTTTCTATGTTTTTGCATAAATTTGATGTAAAAAGGAAAATAACAAAGTAAACACATACGACAATAAGTGCCAGGACTCCAAACCTGACTGAAACTCTTCAAATAAACCTCTCTGCAGATGATCTGTTAGCTGTTTGACAACTACTCTTTCAAGGATTTTGATATGAAAGGAAGGTTGGAGATTGGCCTATAATTAGCTAAGACTGCTGGGTCTAGAGATGCTTTTTGAGTAAAGGTTTAACTACAGCCAGCTTGAAGGCCTGTGGTACATAGCCGATTATTAGAGATAGGTTGATCATATTTAAGATCGAAGAATTAATTAATGGCAGGACTTCTTTGAGCAGTTTTGTAGGAATGGGGTCTAAAAGACACGTTGATGGTTTGGAGGAAGTAATTATTGAAGTTAACTCAGAAAGATCAATTGGAGAAAAAGAGTCTAACTTAACATCAATGGTACTAAGAGTAGCTGTAGATAATATTACATCTGTGGGATGATTATTGGTAATTTTTTCTCTAATGATAAAAATTTTATTTGTGAAGAAGTTCATGAAGTCATTACTAGTTAACGTTAAATTGTGAGAGTTTTGAGTTGTAGAGTGTCGTAGGTGGTTCCCTAACAGTTAGCTCTGACTTGTTTGTTCAGTCCTGGGCTACAGAGCTGAAGAGAAACCTTGGGGTTGTTCTCTATTTGTCTTCAATCAGTGAGTGAATCATCAAGATGTTCTGGCTTTGTGGAGGGCTTACCTTATAAGCAGCAAACTAATTTTCTCCAGGCTGATAATGATGATGCCTCGTATAATTTGTGTACACGCCATTTCGACCTCAAGATTACGTAGTCTATCTCCTGGCTTTGAGGCTTGCACGCTGTTTTTGAGAATCTGACTCCACGGAGTCGAGGGTACTTCTGATTTGAGGCTTAGTTCACAGAGAGCACGTTCCATGGTACGTACGTTGAGGAGTGATTATTAGACGAGTAATGCCTTTATGGGGTAGCGTTCAGATGCAGTGCGTACGCATTCTGCCTCTGTGTTCGGTACGATGGGCATTGGAGATGATAACGTGGGTGGACATACATCCATATATCTTAAACTTAGTTACGCTGGGTCCTTTCAGAAGACTCTACTGTGATAAGTCTACTACACAGCACCGCTTGTAACAATATATGTAATATGTAATAGTGTTATCGAGGGAAATGATACAGATCCAGGAGGTGTTCAGGAAACACTGTTAGAAGTGTTCAGTTTGCTACTGCCATATGTTTTAACTAACAAGATCTAGAGTGTGATTAAAGTGGTGGGTGGGTTCTTTTACATTTTGAGAGAAGCCAATTGAGTCTAATAACAGATTAAATGCCATGTTGAGGCTGTCATTTTTAGCATCTACATGGATGTTAAAATCACCCACAATAATTATTTTATCTGAGCTCAGAACTAAATTCAGATATAAAGTCTGAGAAATCAGACAGAAACTCTGTGTAAGGCCCAGGTGGACGATAGATGATAACAAGTAAGACTGGTTTCTGAGTTTCACAGCTGGGGTGGACGAGGCTAAGCATCAGGCTTTCAAATGAATTAAAAGTCTGTCTTGGTCTTTCATTAATTAATAGGCTGGTGTGAAAAATTGCTGCCACACCGCCCCCTCGGCCTGTGCTTCGAGGTTTCTGGTAGTTAGAATGACTCGGGGGTGTTGATTCATTTAAACTAACATAATCATTCGGCTGCAACAGACTGAATAATGTCTGAGCTGCCCCTGCCAGAGGGATCGTAACGGTTCCAGCTAGTTCTGGTCCTCACTGATACCCACAGAGCATGTGTGGCTGAAATAGGACGTGTTAGCAGTCCAGTACAGGACGCGGGAGCCTCACTCATGTTGGATCAGTTTAGTGAATGAGTGATAGTCACCACTGTTTGGTTCTATGTTTGGACTTTTAGAAAATTTGATCAGATTTATGCAGAAATGTTGAAACATACTCACAAACCTTCAGTGTTTGGGAGGAAGCTCTCAGCGTCAGAGCAGGTAGCTCCGCCTCCCTCATGTTGACCATATTTGGTTATTCTTTCAGAATCTCTATCAGTGACCAGTGAGGAGTTCACCAATGGTACGTCAGATGTCTGTGTGATGTCACTGTTTCCACCCTGTGTGTTTGTCTCATCGCCCAATCAAACTGTTGCGCTCACCGTGTGGTACCGCCCATTTTCCTAGCATCAGTGTGACTACCAGCTCCATCGGCCCGTGACTGACTGTCTGTCTCTCTGTCTGTCTGTCTGTCTGTCTCCAGTCGGAGGGCTCCTGCATCTCCATCCCGACCATCCAGACCAGCCTCTGACTCCGCCCCCTGACAGTCACACACACAAGCATACGAAACACGTGACCCGTGTGAAACGGCCGTTCCATCAGTGCTCCATATGTGGTTTCACAGCATGGACACTTTACTCAGATTTCCCTTTGGTCACATGCTGCACCAGACCAGCTCTGACTGGTTCAAACCTCAGACTTATTCCAGCCTGCTTAAACTGGTTCTAACTGGTTCTAATTCCAGCTTGATATTGATGGATGGGTTACTGGTACCAGCAGGATGATCCGAGCGGGTCCTGATGGTTTTTGTTTTAAACTCGGCTTCAGTGGTTCACAGTAGTTCTAACTCAGCCATATTTGAATGGACTGCTTTCCAAACCTGCTCCTTGTTTGGGTCCATCTACTGGTTTCACTGGTTCCTGCCAGTTGTTCCGATATACTGGTACCAACTGGTTCTTGAGAAATCCAGCCCTGACGTAGACCTGGCTGGTTGGTTTGAACAGACTGGTTGCCCAACATGCTAGTACCAGCTGTTTTAGCCAGTTCTGGTTGGCTCCGGTAAGTTTCAGCAACTGGTTTCTTTACATCTAACAAGTTTCTGCTGGTTCTAGTCTGTTGGATCTTCTAACTGGTTTAAATGTATAAGCTGCTCACCGAACGCCCTGCTTATTGGTACCATCTGGTTCCATCAAGATCTACCGTGATCATGAGGATCACTGCTGGTTCTAGCCAGTTCTGTTTGTACTCATGTGACCTCTGACCCCTGTACCAGTTGGCCTTTCTCCTCATTTACTCTTCTCCTCTTTTGTTTTCTGTCATTTTTTTCCCAGTCGTCCCAGTAAAGGTAGCCCCGCCCACGGAGAGAGTCCCCAGTCTTCGATTGAGGGTTAAGCTGAACGGAGTGTGTGTTTGTGTCTCACTGAAGCTGTGTTACTGTGAACCTTCCTAGTAATAAACATATTGATTATTATCAGCACTTATTCTGACTGTATAGCAGCTGATCAGCAATACATTGTGTGTAAATATGACGTTCGGTCACGCCGCAGACAGAAACATGTGACCTCAGCAGGTCGGTCAGTACTGTAGATGACTCCGGAGGAGACGAGGCGAGGAGGAGGTCTCTGCTCTGAATGTCCCAGCTGAGATCATCTTCATGTTCACTTCCTGTTCTGATCCATGGTGCCGTTTCTTTACAGTGTAAAGTTTACAGTTTTAACTTGTGTATTTATCTATTTATTGTATTATTTATTTTACTCTGCTGGAATTCCACGTTTGTTTCTGCTGGCGTCTGTCCTTCCACCTGTAGCTGCACTGAACATGTGACATGTGTGGATCACCATGCACCATCCTCTAAGCACAAACATAGGCTGAAACCAGCTGTACACAGGCCTCGTGAACGGTCATGTAACTGGCTCAGTTTGTGCGTTTGTAACTGTCAAAGTTATGGACAGTACTGAATCCAGATGTTTCCAGAGATGGGCTGTGACCTCTCAGCTGGATCCAGGGACTCAATCAGTCTGTGCTCAGACTTTATGAGTGGTTCAGCAAAGACGGTGTAACAGATGGACGTAGCTGCCGTGATGTTTTATATTTTTGAATGCCAGTATGAAGCCATGAGACGAGCTTCTCTCACCATGGCCATCTCAGTGTGTTGACACATGTGTGACGATTGAGGGGTGGAGCCAAGAGGCCCGATGAGTTTTTCAGAAACATACAACGATCAAAATGTTTGAAATTGACTCGATCTGTTATTGGGTTCGAACTGAGACGAGCAGCAGGGACCAAAAACTCACCAGGAAGTGTTTACAGAGGTCACGGCCAGGGTGGTTTTTCAGACTTCTGTGGGACTGGCAAGTCTACCACAGCTAATGCCCCCTGGTGGCCATTACAAAGACTGCAGCTTTAGTGCGTCACGTTTCAGACCCAGAAGCTATGTCCATCTTTTATACCGTCTTTAAGGTGGGATAGTTAGCTGTGAATTAGCTAGAATAAAGGTAGCTTAAGGTCAAATTTGAGCCCTCCACAAATCAAATCCTGCTGATGCAGTTTCCGTTAAAGGTCAAATTCGGTCCAATATCCTGAACCCTTCACATAGTAATCGGGCTGTTAGAGGTAGAGGCTGTTATCACATCTACATCAGAGAGAGAAAAGATTGAAAAGCAGCACAGTGCTCGCTGAGCTCACCCACCTTCAGCTAACCATCCCGTCTTACCTCTGATCTACATCTGTTCCACAAATGTTTGTCCAGTGTAGCTATTGCATGGACCACGAAGCTACCAGCTGGTTTCAAATGGATCGTTGTGGTTCCTCCTTCCCTTTCCTGGTTCCAGCTGGTTCTACCTCTTCATCTAACGCCAGCAGGGTTGACATGTTTTTTTTCTTCTTCATTTCCTCATTGGTTTACCGTGAGCTTCCTCTGATGTGAAGATCAGAGGAAACTGTGACTGAAGCGATGAGGAGATAATGTTTGTGGAGGTGGCCCGGTTTCTCTGGAGGTGGGGTTGGTTTTGTGCTGCTCATGCGAGCAAAGTGTCAAGCGATCGTGTTTCCTGTTTGGATGTACCAGCTCATCTCCTCACTGTGTTGTGTTTGTTCTTCATGTTGTGGTGATTTTGTAGAGTTAGTTAAGCTCCGAGCAGCGTTCAGCGCCGCCACCGCCGCGGGGCATTAGCTGTGCCGTGTCGTCGTTGTCTACATTAACGTCTGCATGCTTGTCGTATGAGTTTATCAATCAGTAAAGTGTTGCACTTTGCTCTGCAGCGGCACACTCCACGCACCTCAGCCCCTCCCACACCTGTGCTTGTGCATAGTTACCTGTGTATGCTCTCAATATGAATCTATGTGCAGCGAATATGACGATATAGAAATGTACCATATATATGTGAGCAAAAAGCTAAACTAAATATGCAGCGGCCAACACTGTAGTGTGTGTGTGTACAAAAGAGAGTGTGTGTGTGTAGATCTGTTGTGTATTAGTGTCATGTGATCAGGGCCCAAACAGATATGAATAAAGTTTGTGTGAATGAAGATGACTTTGACTCTTTGTCACCCACTCACCTCCTGACACCATCATCAGTCACATGACATGTCACATGACCTCTTGATATGGGGTTTTCTACTTGATATGTTTCTCTTTCTCGCTCTGTCTCTAAGTCATCCTAGCTAACATACATCAACATCCTGTTATCATCGAAGCTATGAGTCGTGTTAGGAAGCTAACGTCAGTTAATCACATTTTTGAGGGGTCTAATAATGACCTATGACAGTTGTGCATCCACAGTCTGTATCACTGTATCTGAAATATAATTGGCTCAATTCAGACATTTAGTCATGTGGACTATCATTGTCTCCTGGTAAACCATAAATTCAAAATGTTTACATTTCCTCTACCGTGAACTACAGATCAATGAGGCTCTATCCCAATTCAGGGTCTACAGCCTCAGAGTCCACAAAGGTCACGTACTCAAAGACTGCTAAAGCCGGAAGTGAAATGGGACGGTCTAGCCTCCATCACGCTGCCCAGGTTGCCTAGCAACCATGATACTAACCGCTGGAAACGTTTCATACAGCTTTGTGTGGCAGAAATGACGGAGAAAATTTTTTGTCCATTTGTTTGTTTGTGTTACATGAGCTTTGTGTGATTAGTTGAGTATCTGAGACCACAGGACTGTAAAACATGATTGTTGGGTTTCATTTCTGTGCTGAATAGTCATATAAGATTAGCTAGTAAATAACAATTAGCTGATGTTGTTCATGAGACTAAAATCATCTCACTGTGGTAAGGTAAATATAATATGGCCAATATTATAGTTAGTATATTAATCATTATTAGTTATTACAGCAGTGAGCCTGAACTCTGTGTCAAACACTGAGCTTCAGTAAAGATTCAAGTTGCAGTTATTTATATTTCCTGTCACCTTAAATCTTCACTCAAACACAAGCATCTGTGACAGTGT
>NW_024582902.1:12570-15632 GCF_018398535.1 Haplochromis burtoni | reverse complement strand
GTTTTTACTGAAACATGTTTTTACTGAAACAGGTTTGTTATTGAAACACGTTTTTACTGAAACAGGTTTGTTTTTGAAACACGTTTTTACTGAAGCATGTTTTTATTTTTTACTGAAACAGGTTTGTTATTGAAATAGGTTTTTACTGAAACAGGCTGGCTACTGAAGCATGTTTTTACTGAAAGATGTTGTTACGGCCCTGGTCATAATGTGTCTTGGTGGCTGTTTCTTGTGTCTGTGTCTTTAAGTCTCTGCAGGTCCCTGATTGGATAAGCTGACGGCTGCTGATTGGTCCCCTGATCATGTGGTTGCTTTGAAAATCTGTTACCAGCAGTTCAGCCACTGACAGCAGCAGCAGACCTGACCCTGGTTTCCAAAACCTGTATCATTCTGTTTGAGCTTCTCGTGACTTACCGAGCTTTGTATATAGCGTGTACATTAGTTTTCACTTGTAAATAGCACTGAAACAGAAGGGGTGAGCTGCCTTATTATTTTTCCTTGTACTGTTTTCTCCTGTTTATTTTAGTTAGGTAGTTAGGTGTAGCGCTTGTCTTTTGTTTGGTTTTTGTTTCACATAGGGTTTTAGACAACACCTCCTTTCCTGACTTAGCTTATTTTGTTTGTTATTTTGGCCTTTGTTCACCCCGGAGCTTCTTTTTCAGTGTAGACAAATAAACCACCGTTCACTAAGAAATTGTTTTTTCTGCGTATGGTTTTGGGGACCAGGGCGGGGTCACTTCCTTTTTTAACTCTTATGCTACGTTCCTGTACACCTAGACTGGGGCGTAACATAAAGTGGGGGCTCGTCCGCTCTTTTCTTTTGCCATTCTTTTTGCTCATTGTATTTTTTAGGTTGCCTACAGTTTTTGGTTGGCAGTTTTCTTGTAGTGTTGGGGGTAGACTAGCCGCAATGACTTTTGACATGGATGATTTTGCACTGCAACCCACCATGGATAAGTTGGATCAATGCACAAAGGCAGATTTGTTGTTGGTGGCAAAGTTGTTTAATGTTAGTGTACCTTTGAATACTAAAAAGCTAGAAACTAAGCAGTGTCTGACAGCACAGCTGTTGGATAAAGGGGTTAATTACGAAGTTGAAACCTCGGCCGATTGATGCGACTGGAGGTTGAAAGAGGTGGAGCTTGAGGCTAAAGCCAAAGAAGTTGAGCTTATGCATCTCCGTATAAGGGCTATGGAGCTGGATCCCTCCTGACAACGCAATGTTACCTCTACTACAGTGAGTAAAATTGTCAGTAAAACTTGTGATTCATTCTCCTCTGACCAGTTTGATGCAAGCAAGCAGATTGCTTTAGTGCCACCTTTCAGAGAAAGTGAGGTTGACTCTTACTATAATGCCTTTAAACGCATCGCAACCACTTTAAAATGGCCCAAGGATGTGTGGAGTTTGTTGCTGCAGTGTAAATTGGTGGGGAAAGCACAGGAAGTGTGTGCAAGGTTATCCATTGATGACAGTCTGGATTATGAAATTGTGAAATCCACTATTTTAAGGGCTTATGAGCTAGTTCCTGAGACAATTCACCAGAGGTTTTGGTCATGTGAAAAATCTGCCAACCAAACACATGTAGAGTTTGCCAGGGAGAAGACTCTCTTGTTTGATAAGTGGTTAGCTGCAAGTAAAGTGAAGGACTTTGCTCAGCTAAGAGAATTGGTTCTGTTGGAAGAATTCAAAACGTGTCTTCCAGAAAGTGTTGTTGATGAGTTTGTGTTGACCCATCGCGCTACGTTTTCAGCTGTGCGCCGTGAATGTGCTCCGTTGTCTAAACCTGCGAGGAGTTTGAGGGTTTCTCCTAAGTGTCAAACATGCCCTGATCCGGTTCCCATGACCGTCCGACAATGCTTTTATTGCGATGATACTGGCCATCTCATTGCCAAATGTCCGTCACTTCATCGCAAAGAGCAAACTCAAACATCGAAAAAACCAAAAAGTGTTGGTGTCGGTCGGTTGGTCTCTACTCCTAATCCCGTCAGTGATGAACCAGGAAATGACGGTCTTGACAGCAGTTACTGACCTTTCATTTCACAAGGGTTCGCCTCACTGACTGGGAAAGAGGAGGATGGCGTGCCGACTGTAATTTTGCGTGACACTGGGGCTGCCCAGTCTCTCATTTTGGAAAGCGCGCTGCCTTTTTCTAGTAACTCGTTTTGTGGTGCTGATGCTCTCGTGTGGGGAGTGAAAATGAGTGTGTTACGAGCTCCGCTGCACAGTTTTCCTACAGTCACCTCTCTTTTCGGGCCCGGTAACAGTGGGGGTGCTCGCTTGCCCGTGGAGGGGGTTACTGTGATTCTGGGGAATGATCTAGCCAACGGGAAAGTTTTCCCAATCCCTGAGGTAATTGAAAAGCCCGCCGATGATTCTGTTTTTGTTTCTGAACGTGCTGCTGACAGTCTGCCCTCTGTTTTTCCTGCTTGTGTTGTCACGTGCGCCCACAAGCACAAATACGGTGATGTTGACTTGTCTGATTCTTTTCTATGTTCTAAAGCTGTTCCTGAGAAAGCTGAACTGCCTGTGGAAAAAGCTGAAAAATGTGTGTCTGACAGCCTGCTACCTGCTACACCTGACCTGTCTTTTGAGATAAACAGAACAGATTTTGTCCATGCGCAACAGAATGATCCAACTCAACCCAACCCAAATGAGCCAAATGTTTACGATCAGAATCCCCGTGTCTACAGCATTGAAAATGACGTGTTAATGCGCAAATGGCATCCTCCCTCATCTAGTGATCTTAGCTGGAATGTATCTCAACAGGTAGTTGTTACCATCGTATTCTGCGTCACTTTTTCTGGCCAGGTTTGAAGTCTGATGTAACCAAGTACTGCCGTTCTTGCCACATTTGCCAGGTCAGTGGAAAACACATAATCATTGATTGTGTAGGTCCGCTTCCAAAAACAAAGTCAGAACATCAGTACAATTCAATTCAGTTCAATTCAATTTTATTTATATAGCGCCAAATCACAACAAAAGTCGCTTCAAGGCGCTTCATAGATACAGAGAAAAACCCAACAATCATATGACCCCCTATGAGCAAGCACTTTGGCGACAG
>NW_024582902.1:2100-10441 GCF_018398535.1 Haplochromis burtoni | reverse complement strand
TTTAGGGAGCGTCTGCATAAAGCCTGCGAAATTGCACGCGTCTCAGGAGAAAATGAAAATGAAATCTGATAAAAAGTCTGTGCAGAGAAAATTTGAAGTGGGTGACAAAGTGTTGACTCTCCTACCCGTTCCTGGATCCTCTCTCCAGGCAAAGTTCTCTGGGCCCTATGCTGTTCAAGAGAAACTGAGTGACACAGATTATGTTGTAGGTACCCCAGACCGTAGTGTGTGCGATGTCAATCTGATGAAGCCTTATTTTGTTCGTGATGCAGGTGTAAACTCCTCCTCATCCCCCGCTGCGCTGTCTGCCGTGCCGGTAGTTGTGCCAGCATCCCCGTCTCAGTATAGCCCAGAAAGTGATGGCTTAGTTTTCGTTTGTGCTGAGGGTTGCTCCCGACTCAGAAACTCTGAAATATTGGATAATTTAAAATCCCACCTAAAAACATTCAGATGACGCTGCCCAGAACGATGTGTGCTCTCTGATCAATACTTTCCCATCCCTGTTTGCTGACACTACGTCTCGCACTACTGTCCTCGAACATGACATATGTAGGTGACCACCCTCCGATCAAACAACACGCTTATCGTCTGAACCCTATGAAACATGCACTTCTTCAGCAAGAAGTTTCCTACTTGCTGGAAAATGGTCTTGCTGTCCCTAGTTTGAGTGCCTGGAGTTCCCCGTGCCTTCTTGTGCCGAAAGAAGACAAAACCTCACGTTTTTGTACCGATTTCCGAAAAGTGAACAGTGTGACCAAACCTGACTCCTACCCTCTTCCCCGCATGGAGGATTGTGTTGACAGGGTTGGCTCCACAAAGTTTGTCACCAAACTGGATTTATTAAAGGGTTATTGGCAAGTTCCCCTCACTCCACGTGCATCTGAAATTTCTGCTTTTGTCACTCCTGATCACTTCCTCCAATACACCGTCATGCCTTTTGGCCTTCGAAATGCCCCTGCCACATTCCAACGCCTTATGCACATTGTCTTAGGTGGCGTCAAAAGTTGTGAAGTGTACTTAGATGACATTGTAGCCTATTCAGAGACTTGGTCAGAACACCTTGGAACACTCACTGAGATCTTTGAAAAGTTGAAAGAGGCATCCCTTACCCTAAATCTTGCCAAATGTGACTTTGGTAAGGCCACTGTGACTTATCTAGGGAAGCAGGTGGGTCAGGGTCAGGTGCGCCCCCTTCTGGCCAAAATCCAGGCTATCCTAGATTTCCCTGTGCCTCGCACTAGACGTGAGCTTCGCCGGTTCCTTGGAATGGCCGGCTATTATCGCGGCTTCTGTAAGAATTTTACAGATGTAGTTGCACCTCTCACCAGTCTCACAAGTGTGTCAAAACCATTCGTATGGCCCCCCACATGCCAGAATGCTTTTGAGTCTGCCAAAGCTCTCCTCTGCAGCACACCAGTACTTGCCGCTCCTGATTTCACACGTCCTTTCAAACTAGAGGTGGATGCCAGCGCCAGCGGTGCAGGTGCGGTGCTGTTGCAGGAGGACAAGCAGGGTGTTGATCACCCAACTGGTTACCTTTCAAAGAAGTTCAACATTCACCAGCAAAAATACAGTCCCATTGAAAAAGAAGTACATACTGAAACACGTTTTTACTGAAACATGTTTTTTACTTAAAAAGGTTTGTTATTGAAACACATTTTTTTCCTGAAATAGGATTATTACTGAAACACGTTTTTACTCAGCTCCTGCACTCCGAGGCCCACACAGTAACTGAAGATCAGTTATTATAAACTTATAATAAATGTAAGGTGATAGTTCTGTAAAAATACTGCCATAAAGGACAGGAATGATTATGGTGTTGGTACAATAACACAGTCATGAAAACAGTCGTAGAACAGCTAATTTCTTTGCTTTATATTTAACGCCTTCATAAATCCTGATGACTGCAGTCTGTTTACTAACATAAGCACGCATACTGCCTCTGATACGCTCAGCTCCATCAGCAGGCTCAGCTGTGCCATCTGCTCACCACCACCAGGTGGAGCTGTGGGACCGCAGAGCTCTGTGACCTCAGCAACATTATCATCCTCACTGAGAGGCTGAGTTTCATTTAAATGAGGCAAAAGTAGGAAGAAGCAACGAGGAAGGAAGACACACTGAAGCAGAGACAGAGGACGAGAGAGCAGGCGGGTGGAGGGCGAGCAGCAGAAGAGGAACAAACAGAAGAAGAGCGAGGGTCTGACATGAGAGCAGAGGAGTAAACTGTCTGCAGACATGTCCTCCCGGGCTGAGAGTAAGACAGGTGAGTGTCCTCCTCTTCTTCTGCTCTTTCTCTTCTCACAGGCTAACTGTTAGCCACCGCAGGCTAATGGCACTTCCTGCCAGCGCTCAGGACTTTGTTAGGACTCTTTTTTTCTTTTAATGTAAAGATAATGATGATGATGATGGGGTCCTCTTCCCCAGCCTCCCAGATTGCATATCTCACCATGAGGTTGAAGGATAAGCTCCACCCACAGCGGACGAGACGTCCTGTCAAACTCACCCCATCATTGAGAGTCAAACCACCTGACCTGAACCTGCAGCAGCCCCAGGTACACACACACACACACACACACACAGGTCTTTGTGTCTCTGTGAGGACCCGCAGTCACATCAGCACCTTGAACCTGAAACCGTCCTCAGACATCAGCTGAGGTGACATCGCGTGACGTCAGAATTTATATGTGCACTGCAGGACCTGGACGAACCTGCTGCCAGTCGCCCAAAAGCCAACCAGCTGATCGATCGGTTGAGAACATTTTCCAAACAGGACATTAGAAGGAAGTTTTTGTAGCTGCAGGCTTCCTTCTGAGCTCCTCTGTAACTCTGTCAAAGCTGAGCAGACCAGCTGCTTCTGCCATGTTTTTGGTTTCACAAAGCTCCAGATGTTCCTGTGGGTGGAGGTCCGGCCTGCATTCAGGTCAGGCTGCTGGAGTCTGACCTCAGCGAGGTTTGTTTAAAGATCAGGGTGGATGTCTGGGTGGAGCAGACGTCCTTCGGCATTAATAGTGTTTGTAGAGGTCACAGTTACCCATGAATGTGCACTAATGCCCATCATATCATCATGCTGCTTCGACCTGAACACTGAGAACGAGCCAGATGGTCCGTCTCCTCTACAGCTCTCCAAACAGAATGTCAGCTTCTGATTGGTCAGACCACAGGAAGGAAGTCTGAAGACCTCAGAGGAGGTGTGTTTTTAGCTCAGGTCAGCTGACCGCATCTCCTGCACACGCTCAGAAGAGCCTTCTAATGACATCATCATCACACACTGTAACACACAGTAACAATCACAAGCGTATTTATAGCGCACATTTCATCACACGCACCTCTGTGCACTCCACACAGAAGATAAACACATAAAATCATGAAACCCTGTGGAGAGGGAGTGACAGCAGAACGACAGCACCTGACGAGTGCACGCCTGTGTCTGAGTCTGCATGTTGCACCTGTAACTGATCTCAGGCCAGCTCGTTCCAAAGAACAGACCGCAGTAACTGAGAGCAGCCCCAGCACTGAGATCTGATGCTGGAACAGCTCAAACATCTGCAGCTGATGAAGATGCTCTTCATCAACTTCCTCTTTAAGTCCCCTGTGTAAGGTTAACTCCTAACCCTACTTCTTTCAAGTTTATCAGCTGATGCTGAAGAACGGTGTGTGTGTGTGTGTGTGTGTGTGTGTGTGTGTGTGTGTGTGTGTGTGTGTGTGTGTGTGTGTGTGCGCGCAGTCGTCAGGTGTGTTCGCGGACCAGCAGCGGGCCGTGGTCAGCTCCCTGCAGTACTTTAAGGCTCTGGTGGACCGACTGGGTGTTGACAAACCTGGCGTGGACAAACCGGTCCTGAACCAGTCTGTGGTCAGTGGTCTGCTGGGCGGGGCTTCTGGGGGGGTCCTGGAGGCGATCCAGACTCTGGTCCAGCTGGAGCCTCGCCTACACAGCAGGTAGGTGTCACTGACGTGGCAGTTTCTGAACACGCCGTGTCCTCCATCTGACCCGTGTGTGTCCCTGCAGTAAGACGGTCGCTGCCTGTCTTGCTCGCCTCTACCGCTCTCTGGCTCAGCTGATTCACTGGACCGATCAGGTGATGTTGCAGAGCGTCTCACACGACAACAAGGAGTCGACAGAGAGCGTTACCAAAGTGATCAGGACCTTGCTGGACAACGTCAAGGTGAGAACCAATCACAGACTAGATTCAGTTTAGCTTTATTTATACAGCATCAAACGGCAGCAGCTCGCCCCCAGACGCTTCACTGCTGTGAGGCTGTAGAACAATACAAACAAACAAACAGAGCAAAAATAAAGACAAACAAAACAAAAACAAACAATAAACCACATCAGTCAGTCAAACAACAACAGAGAACACAAAACAAACACATACAACAAGAAAGAAAATGGACAAACAAAGAAACGCTCACGGGACATTTGTTGGACTTCTGGTGTCTTTTGTACCAGATTTTTATTTTCACATTCACTCAACGTCTAATTTCGGGTTTTCCAGCATCTCGAATTCTCGAATCACGAGCCAAAACTGCTCAGTCAGCTGAGAAAGTGAAGGCAGTGGGTTCTGAGAGTCGTGCTTTGATGGCGTGGACCTGAGTCTGTGGGTTCAGGCCGAGCAGCGGTGAGGAGCTCGGTGACCTGCCTCTGATCGCCTGTGGTCTCACAGAGCGTATTGGTCATCAGCTGTCTGAAGTGTGTTTGAAGCTCCTGAAACGCCGTCACGTGTCTCGATGGGCTCGCTGAGTCCGCAGAAATACATTCTCAGTATTCGAACAGATCTTGTGACAAACGGGAACAGAAATCGTCTGTGAGGGAAACGTCCTTCTAAAAACAGCTTCTGCTTAGACTCGTCCATTCGTCGTTAAATATTGCTGAGTGCCATTCAGGAGCCCGACGACGACGAACCTCAGACCTCTGAAATACTTTTATTCTTTTTAAGCCAGACTGACCTTTGACCTCTGATGACAATCCCACACAGGCATGTCAGCCTGAAGCTCTTTGGCCCAAAACGACACAAACATGAATGGCAGCTCTTTATTACGTGTCCACTGAGTTTTATTTTAAATGATGCTTTAATTCTCTGTGTCGAACACGTTAGAGGTTTGTGGCTCACAAACTGTTTCATGAGGTAAACTGTGCTGAGTGGATATTTGATGCTGTGTCACAGTTTCAGATGCTCAGAAGTAAGGGGACAAACGAACACCATTTTAAATATGAAGGCTATTTTTAGTACTTTGATGAAACCTCTGATTGGCTGAACCCAGGTCCGCGTGGTGTGTTGCTCCTCCTCCCGTCGTCGTTTCGGCCTTCCTGTTCGAGCTGCCGCTGCTCTCGTCTGAAACTCTCCTTTTTTCCTTAATTCTTTCTTTTCACAGCTGCAGTTTGTTTTATTAATTTATTCATAGTCAAAGCGAGTCGTGATTTGCACAAACATGCTCAAGATTAAATGTGCTAATCGTGTTCTTTTCCCTCCATATTAAAACTTTAGGCTATAAAAATCATAAATAAAGATGATTCTGTTTAGTGAATGTAAAGCTAAAGCACACGTGAGAGTTTTCACGTGGAAAACAAAGAGCGAGACGGTCGATAACAAGACGAGGACGACAGAGTCACATGAGCGTCAGTCGGATGTTTGTGAGGCTTCAGAGTTTGAACTTCTTGAAATGTGCACGACGAACAGCGAAACTCATAAAAACTGAAACTAAACATTTTTCAGCATTAAAACCTGAAGTGAAACCAGTGAACTCGCTGTGGGAACCATCTGAACTCAAACTGCACTGGAACCCCCACGAATGGAAACAAAAACTATAAAAACTCTTTGTCCACTAAAACCCTTTTTCCATTTAAATGTTAATTGTCCTTTTAATAATGAATTCATATTTCTGATCAATTATCCGATTTCAGCCGACGGCTTCAGAGCTGCTGTCTCATCAATGCTCACATTAAAAATAATGAAGACTTTAACGTGCTGCAACTTATCAATGCTAAATGTTTCTGTCCATCTTCCAAATGCTTTTGTGCTCTCATTATTTTGCTCCTGAGCAGCACTAAATAGACCTGATCATTGTTAAAGCTGACTCTGGATCCGTCTTTCTTCAGCACAGTCGGCTCCTTTCTCCAACATTTCTACTACAGTCAGGTTCAAAAGCTTCTGGACAACGACTCGGTTTTGATTTTGCCTTGGTACAACGCCTTAGAGGAACTTAGATCATAACGTCACCTTTAATTTAATCGGTTTAACAAGAGTAATAGTTCAATCATTACAGACATTTTAAACACAGTCCACATTTTCAGAAGCTCAAAAGCAATTGGACAACAGTTTCATGATTAGGTGAGGATTAACCCCTCATCAGGACACATCCTTATCAGACGCCCGAATCATCTGAGCTGGCTACTTTCGATGCGGAGCAGCAGCTCTACTCTGAGCTCCTCCAGAAACACAGACCAAATGACTGAAAGATGTCAGCAGAGATGAGGGAGGACGTCATTATGCTGAAAAACCAAAATAACCCATCAGAGAGCAGAAACTTTAGAAGTGACCCAATCAGCAGTCTGATTCATTGTTAGAATGAACGAATGCTGTAAGCAACAGAGTCCACAGAAGACACTAAAGTGCATGAAGACAGAATTATAGTTACAAAAAGCATCAAGTCAGGAACACCTCGAGGAAGAAGCTGTAGCAGTGTTCAGGTCCACAGTCAAAGCTGCCTTCACAGGTGCAAACCTCTGGGTGCACTCAGGAACAGGACCATTTTTAGCTGCACAGGTCTGTAAAATCTGTTCTTGAAGGCTTCAGGCAGACTTCCACCCGTGTATTAAAAAGAGTCTTTATATTTAAACGTATGTTGGTTTGTCCTGCTAGTTTTCAACCTCTGAAAATTAGGACTGTGCGTAAAATGTTTGTAACTCATAAACAGTTAAAGCAAAGCTTTAGTTAAACTCTCCGAATCAAAGCTGAACGTCTGCAGACACGTCCTGATTGTTTGGTTTAAAATCCACTGACGAGGCAGAACTACAAAAATTGTGTCATTGTCCAAATGTATGGACCCAACTGTGAATCACGTTTATACAGATAATCTCATATCTGCATATGTCAGCATCACATTAGCACGTCTAAGGTTGTGAATTCATTTGCAGCAGATGTTTAATCACATCTCCACCACGTAACCCTGAGAGTATATGTAGTGAAACCATCACAGCAGTCATTATACATGATGCCAGGACTTTCTGCCACTGCATCATCACAAATACAATAGAATAGCTTGCATGATGACTAAGCTGGTGTTGTGGTTGGTGTGCAGTTGTGGGTGTACAGAGAGGTGGGCTTTGCACGCAGCCCTGAGGGACTCCTGCACAGAGTGGGGGAAGTCCATCCAGCTGCTTCCAGAAACCCCTGTCATAATTATCTGTTAACGCCATAATGAAGGTTACGTGATTCCTGTGGTCATCCATCTCTCCAGCTTTGCTGGGACTCCCTCAGTGTTGGAGAGATCAGCTGCAGACATGTCTGGCTTCTCTTCACTTTTCTGTTTGTTCAGTTGCATGTTATTATGGTTATCACACTGCACTCTGGTCTCAGTGTCTCAGTGGAGACGAGCCAGTGAATGGACCTTATATTTTTATCTGTCTGAAACAGCTTTGACTCACTTCTGTTCTCATGGATTCTTCAGGAACTGGTTCGATTGGTTGCAGAGAGACAAGAAGGCTCCGCCCCCCTGTCACCTGTCCAGCCAGAGTCATCAGGGTTTGATGAGCAGGCAATATCGACCTGCAGGAATCCTGCTGATGAGAAGGACAAGAATATGGGGGTGGAGCCAACGAAGAGAGAGGAGGAGCAAATACTTTCAGCTCCTCCCAAACCTCCTATGCCCATCCCAGAGTCGCTAACTCAGGTGACCCCCCAGCTGGGACAGAGGTGAGTCTTAAATTACTTGAGTCCAGTCTGGTTCAGTCTGGTTTAGTCTGGTTCGGTCTGGTTCAGTCTGGTTCAGTGTGGATGAGTGTGGATCAGTGTGGTTCAGTCTGGATCAGTGTGGTTCGGTCTGGTTCAGTCTGGATCAGTGTGGTTCAGTGTGGATCAGTGTGGTTCAGTGTGGATCAGTGTGGATCAGTCTGGTTCAGTCTGGTTCAGTCTGGATCAGTGTGGATCAGTCTGGTTCAGTCTGGTTCGGTCTGGTTCAGTCTGGATCAGTGTGGATCAGTCTGGTTCAGTCTGGTTCGGTCTGGTTCAGTCTGGATCAGTGTGGTTCAGTCTGGATCAGTCTGGTTCAGTCTGGTTCGGTCTGGTTCAGTCTGGATCAGTGTGGATCAGTGTGGATCAGTCTGGTTCAGTCTGGTTCGGTCTGG
>NW_024582902.1:0-2016 GCF_018398535.1 Haplochromis burtoni | reverse complement strand
GGTTCGGTCTGGTTCGGTCTGGGATCAGTCTGGTTTAGTCTGGTTCGGTCTGGTTCGGTCTGGGGTCAGTCTGGTTCGGTCTGGTTCAGTCTGGTTCGGTCTGGTTCGGTCTGGGATCAGTCTGGTTTAGTCTGGTTCAGTCTGGTTCGGTCTGGGATCAGTCTGGTTCGGTCTGGTTCATTTTGGATCTGTGTGGTTCAGTCTGGATCAGTCTGGTTCAGTCTGGTTCAGTCTGGTTCGGTCTGGTTCTCTCTGGATCAGTGTGGATCAGTGTGGTTCAGTCTGGTTCGGTCTGGTTCAGTGTGGTTCAGTCTGGATCAGTCTGGATCAGTCTGGTTCAGTCTGGTTCGGTCTGGGTCAGTCTGGTTCAGTCTGGCTGAGTCATTCAGGCAGACAGAAAACAGTTTGCAAGAACAGAAATAGATCTGTGGAAGAAACAGGAAGTAGAGCAAACGAACACATCACACATGCCCCTTCCCCCCACACACCCACACTTCCTGTCTCTGCATGATACCAAGTAGAAGAAGAAGAAGAAGTGGGGGTGACAAAGGGCGGCAGCAGGCAGTTTCGTGGTCTTTTAATAGAACTGTGAGGTTTAGGCTGTCTGAGGCTGAGTGTGCAGCAGCTGATCGATAACAGCGCTGCTGTGGATCATCAATAACAATTAGTTGGAGCTAATTCATGATGATGTTTTTAGACGTTAGTATTTTCTCGTTTTCAGTTTTCAGTTTGACTTTTTGTTTACTTTCAGTTTGCTTCCAGAGTGAATTTTCGGATTTCAGTTTGTCCTGATTAGTTTGAGTCTTTATTAATTATTGCTGTGTGGAGGGCGAGGGCTGCATGCACGATGCTGTGAGCTCAGCTCCTGGAGCAGTGTGACCCACCGGAGCTCCTGTTCGCGCTCTGGCAGCACTGCTGCTGGGTACCGGCTCTCCTCGTCTAGTGCCCATCTCCTGGTGTCCTCCACCCTCCTGAGCCTGTGCTGGGAGCAACAAACCTCATGGAGCTAGTGTGCATAAAGAGCTGGACTCCCTGTGACAGTGAGGAGCTGCAGGAGCAGAGAGGACATCACAACCACATCACCTCCAGCTGCTTCAAACTACACCACCTATAGGTGGTCTCCCCTCCACGGACCAACCGGGCACTTAGATTCTGAGGTCCGAGGAGGCCGGACGTGTTCAGTGTGGCATGGCTGCTGCCTCCCCAGAGCACCTGTTGTCTCCCTGATCTGCACCTGTGCAGGCTGATGTCACTGACATTCAGCTGACTGTGACGCTGTGATGTCATCAACAGGTATAAACCCAGTGGATTACAGTGTGACGTCTCTCGCTCAGAGGGAGAACGCACCTTTTCCTGTCAGTATCTCATCCTGCCAGATGTGAGGCTGGCTCTGCGCGTCACCCTGGTGTTAATGTTTTTTCTGTCGGGATTGTGATGAGCCAGCGGAAAGTGGGGCACTGACACCGTCGCTTCACCTGCCAGATGTTGGGAATTTATGCCTTAAATTGTTGTGTCACCTGGTGATGACACACACGAAACAACTGCCACCTGTGCTGCACATGCTCAGTTTCAGCCTCTCCCAACACAAACTGCTTCAGCTTGTCACCTGGCTGCATGCATGCAAAGGTGTACTACGCAATTGTGACATCACTGGTGGGTGTGGTTTTAACTACTTGTCTGTCTGTTTCAGTCCTCCAGCTCTGCCACCCAAAAAGCGCCAATCAACATTAAGCCCCACCCCCTGCAGGGTTGCCATAGTAGCGCCAATGAGAAGAGAGACTGAAACAGAAACACCAGCTGAACAGGTATGCTCACCTGGTTCACACATTCACACGTAACTGTGTATATTTACATGGATATGTATTATATCTGTTTTATGGTCTTTTATTTTGAAAATCTTTATTTGAAGCTGAAATTAGACAGTCCGGGTTTAATCCAGATTTATCCTGTGTGTGTGTCTGTGAGTGTGTGTGAGTGTGTGTGTGTGTGTTTGTGTGTGTGTGTGTGTGTGTGTGT
>NW_024582901.1:304309-356809 GCF_018398535.1 Haplochromis burtoni | reverse complement strand
AGACAGTTCTTAATTTAGCAATAAACTATTATAACTGTGTCCCAGCTTAGGGGTGATTTAGGAAAAATATAAAAGGACAGAGCTGAGTTAACAAAACCCTCTGACTATCTCACAAGAATTGAACGAATTAAATGTTAACTGTTGAGGTTTTTTAAATAATTACAGCATCCAATAATATAAAAATGAATAATCATTTTTCATATTATTGGATAGTGTAATTATTATGTAATTAATTCTATCTATCTATAGATAGATAGATAGATAGCTATAACTTATGCTGGCTGTAGGACTTATAAGTAAGGCCTACAGGCCCCATGGGGTGTGTTCTGTGTTTCATGGCACTGTTTAAAATGATTTTTTTTTTACATCACTTTAAATATACAAATATTAATACTTTGTAAGATTGCATCTTTGTAGGGTTTATTATGGCTTGTGTTTAAGAAAAAATGCATGTTAATAGAACAACCAGAAGAGGCAGGATTTAGGATTTGATTTGATAGTGGTTGGTGATGACGTAAAAAAAAAAAAAGCAAAAACACAATGATTCAACTAGCTACTAAGAAGCCAGTTTTTTTCTCTCTATTTTGGAGTCTTTACCAATTTTTTGTTTAAAGTAGGAATGCATGGGTACATTCAAATGTTTAGTGATGTACAATGTTATAGCTTCAAGATTGGATTGCATGTATGTTAGCACTCAGCAACAAAACAAATTTCCCACCTGTGGGACTAATAAAGGTCATCTTATCTTATCTTATTTGGAACAGTGTTTAAAAGGCAGTGCCCGCATTGAGCTATCAGCAGGTTTTGCTAGATTACTAGTTTACTGGATTAGGGCTGAATGCAGATACTACATTTTAGAGGACAATAAGAGGGGTTTCAATGAAAAATCAGCACAGTGCTCCAGTGCTCATTTTGAAAATGATATTATGACACGATTTTCATTTTCCTATTGTTGTTTGAGGACTTCTTTGCATCATTTTGGTGTTCTGCCTTCTTACTTTCCTATGCAATTTACAATACTGGTAGTGGTGAGATGCATGGCATTGACCTATGGTGGTAACAGGACAAAATATCCAGATAGTCACTGTTGAAAGTAAGTACTTACTGTTTTTTTATTTTTTTTTTATTTGCTTCTTTTAAGATAGTTAAAATGAACACTGAAATGACCATTTACACAATATGCAATATGATATGAAACTGTGTTTATGGTAACTGATTATTTATTGAGTACAAATGAGCACAGATCCTTCTCAGAATACAAGTGGTTAGATGATTTGTATCCCAGTCCAAAAAATGTACTCATGAAGTGTTTCTTGTGAAGTCTGTCTGACTGCAGAAATGCTCTTCTCTCCTGTTTTTACTTTGCTGGAATAAAATGATATTAAAAACAATCCTCGGAGGTTGTGTATATCATTGTTGACTTGTACTGAAACTGCATGTGAAACTAAAAATGAAATGGATCTGTGCAGTGCACTGAGCACTGATAGAGATGAAGAATAGCTCAATGACACAACAAGCAGCACCTGACCCCCATTAACCTCCGTCTATGTATATCATCCTCACTCTGAGTGAGTTGTTTGAAAGTCAAGCAAGAGCAGATCCATCTTCTTTTATATTTCAAATTAGATGGCTACTGCTTCTGAAAAGGAAATAAAAACATTTTTGTATTCATGTCCATGTAATGCTTATAAAACCTCATTGCTAATCTCTTATTATGACAAGCTAAGTCACATTTCACACAAGCCTTTTTATCTAAAGCAACTGTGTGGTGTTGTTACAGAAAAGTACAGCATAAGCACAAAGAATTATTTTGGTGATTTTAAATGGCATATTGTGTTTTTCATATGATTCAGGATCTCCATTTTCTAGTTTCGCTGACATTGTCAACTGTACTTCTGCGCTGAGTTGGAATATAAATGAAGATGTCTCTCCTTTTCTACAATTTCTTTTGTCTCATCTTTGTGTTCCAAAATGAATTAAATACATACACACACATGTAATGCTATGAAAGTTTTCAGTCATCCAGGTCATCGAAGTCTAAGGAGCTTGGAAAGAAAAGTGTCTGGACTTTTTTGAGTTGCTTGAAGACGTTTCACCTCTCATCCGAGAAGCTTCTTCAGTTCTAAGGGTCAAATGGTGGAGAGTCCCAGATTTAAACCCAGTGGGAGTTTCCCCCCAAAGAGGGACAAAGGACCCCTGATGATCCTCTACCTAATCACATGAGCCAAGGTGTGAAAGTGGGTGTGGGTCACAATCAGCCAGGGTTTCGGGTGAGCTCATTGTGAAACCTGGCCCCACTCTATCATGTGATTTCCTGAGGTCAGATGGCCCAGGATGTGAGTTGGCTTTAAGGCCCACTTAACGCCCAAAGGACTCAATTTTGCCATTTCTCCGCAACAGTTGCCCATAGTGGACCTCATCACAGCCACAGAAACCGCCATACGGATTAATAAATTATCACAGACAGAAGCAGAGCAAATCAGGATGAAAGTCTCAGCCACCCTCTCCAGTGCCAAAGTCCCTCCGTCTAACCTCACATTACAAGAAAAGAAGGCCGTCGCTTCCCTGAGCAAAGACCACAACATCACTATATTACCAGCTGATAAGGGAAGGTGCACCGTGGTCCTAAACACAACAGATTCGGACCATACCACTGAAAAGCTGCCTCTCCGTGAGCATGTGTCCTGACTTTAGGAACAATCAAAAGGCCAGTACCAGAGGACCTCAGGGTCCACGAGGGTTCATATGGTAAAAGCAAATGTGAGAGATAAGAAGGCCCAAGACCATTAAGGCATTTAAAAACCAATAAAAGAACTTTAAAATCGATCCTGAAACACACGGGGGAGCCAATGCAGCGATTCTAAAACCGGTGTAATGTAGTAAAGAAGTCCAGATGATTTTCTTTCCAAGCTCCTTAGACATGTAATGCTGTACAGTGTGTAATAAGGACATAGTTAGTCCAGTTTCACACAAGTGAATCATGTTTTTCTTTGTGTCATAGTTTATTTTAATTTTTAATTTATTTATTTTATGCTGGTGTCCATTTCGCTATAACGTCCATATTCAGTTATTTCTTCCTTACTTTATTTAATTTTCCCTGTAATGATCTACTGTTGCTGCTGCTGAAAGCAGAATATAGTTTATATCAGTGTCAGTCATCTTGTCATTCTGTAATCTAGTTTATGTTGTGAATGTTCTATAAAATAGTAGCTAAATAATCTGTAAAACTTTCTTTGTGGGAAGAGAATGACATTAAGAACTGAAAATTAAACCAGGGCAGTAGCAATTATGCAGGGTCAAGACAGGGTTTCCCTTTGAGTACGGTGAAACAGCTGATGCTCCAGATTAACACACTTTTAAATAGAGAAGGAGCCACCAATATGTTATTCATCTGGTGTAGTGATCCCCGCTTTCCACAGTAATCATGGCTAACTGGTCTCTGGACCGCAGGTGACACTAAGCTACCGGACTATTAATGGATTGGCTTCTCCAACTATGTCAACAGAGTCAAAGTACAAGCAAAAACACAAGCTGGACAGTTTTGTTTAAAAATTTCCACATTAAATCTTCACTATCACTGCTTTTTCTGCTGTTTTTTTAGATACCATGATTTGATTTAGTAGGTCGACGGGTGTTAGGATCCCATTTAGAACAACATGCGTGCCACTTGGTTGATGGCCACTTAAAGGGATTGACCTTTCCAGCCATGTCAGACTGGTCAGCAAACAGATCCAATAGAGCTTGACCAAAGAGCCCAAGAGAGTTTTAGTGGCCAAACACTTGTTCTTAAATCACGTTGCTTCTGTTACTGACACAAAACCACCTGAATTTAATGATGAAACTTGATGAAAACATATGCATAATTACATATAAATGCATCATATTGCATGTAATCGCTTACTTCTATACATCATATGGTCTGCACTTTTTTTCTAGATAGAAACACTGTGCTTAATGTGTTCCCACATACGTAATAAAGTCCAGTCATATTGTGTTTTTATGTTCAGTACAAGTTGTTGGTGTTTGTATTTATCTCTCTCTTTTTTTGCACAATATAATTGCAGCACTCCCTTTTTGTGGTATGACCTGAAAAAAATAAAAGCTAAAGACGAGTGAAAGGGGAAATTGAGGCACTAAGTAATCACTTTTGGCCCTACAACTGTTATTGAGTTGTTCTCTGTGTATGAGAGTGTGGGGATGTGTTTCTGACAGTAAGCATTTTTGCAGGTGTGTGTCTGTGTGTTCACTATTGAAAGAGGTTTTATAAAGGTGAGACATACAATATGTGTTTTCTTTTCCGCTTATAGAGGAGAAAAACTTAATAAAGTGAACTCAGTTCATGGTTTAATAATTTATCTGGTGCGTAGACTGCTTCTTGCTGTACTGTGGGTTGTATTTACTGATATGTGGCCAGGTAATGCTAAAAGTGGTCAGCATTCATTTATCAAATGAGGATTATTTCCACAAACCTAATTCAGTTGTAAAATGATGATCCTCAGATGTCCCTTATAGATGGCTATAGGGGACATGAGGACTTCATTAATCAGCAGGACACAACATTTACTAGCAATCCAGTCTCATTTTGGAATTATTTACCTATGTGAGAGCAATAATGCCTTTAGCAAGCCCCCTTTCTAAAAAGTGTGGTATACCTCAGCTTTATGCTAAGAAAAAACAAATGTGAAAACAATTTACATCACAGTGGTTGCTAAATGGCAGACAATTAAATGTAAATTCTTAAAGCCAGATCTATTGAAAGTACCACAGATTTAAAGTTCCTAAAAGTGAGCCCAATGAAATCCTTATAGTTTCTTGGAGTTAAATTTATCATGATGTTAAATGGGAATACTTATAGATACTTGGTAAAGGGCATAATTACTTTAGTGAAAATGAAATGCTCAAGAATGATTCCTCACTGTTGGCCACAGTCGCCTGTTTAGTGCAGTGTGTACAGTTAGGTCCATGTGTATTTGGACAATGACACATTTTTTTTTAATTTTGACTCTGTTTACCAAAACAGTAGGTTTTAAATCAAATAATCAAGATGTGATTGAAGTGCACACTTTCAATCTTTGATTCAACAACAGTTTTGCAGAAATGGTTTTTAAAATGTAGACCTTTTTTAATTTATAGTGCCAATTTTTTCCAGTACTTAAACATAATTAGATCAAAGTTTTTTTTATGTGAATGAAAAACCAAATAAAAGTTATCAGAGTAAAGGCAAAAACTTGATAAGTGAACAAATCATCAAGCATTTTTGAAAACGGGAACCCACAAGCCAGCTTAGCAATAATAACTGTTAGAATTTAAAAATATAATCTGAAAGCTTATCTGCTATTATATTGTTTTCTGGATAAGAGAGGCCCAACTCAGTACAGTTTGTGCCGACAGGACTGACAGGAAATTACATGCTTTTGCAGGCGAAAAGTGAAACTAAGCAGAGTGTTTGATCGAAACTTAAAGTGTATGTGACGTCTATATAAATGACTGGGCTTCCTGTTTTGTGCTTCAGACCTTGGGTTGTGTGTTGTGTGCTAAGGTCTCCATATCCAGGATATGTAAAATAAAGATCATTTTTAAAGTAAAAAGACCACTTTTGAGCCGTGTTTTCTTGGCCCTAAAGAATTCAAAAGAACCGTTTTTAACACTTGGTGCCGTGACCCGGATTCTTGTGCGGCTGAGGGGACATGTGGAAGACCAAAGAATTATAGTAGAATGCGGTTTTTGTGTTAAGATGCAACCCTTAGTAGAACCGGGTTCCTGGTATTCATTGATGTGACTGATAAAAGCAACAGGAGGAATTGTGAAGTGCGCAGGGCTATACTCTGTTCAGATTCTATCAAATGCAGCAAAACTGATGGGACAGGGCTTCACAGTACAAATGGATAATGAGCCAAAATCTTATGCAAAAGGTTTTGGCTCATTATTTAAAATAAAAAAATAAAAAAAATAAAAAATAAACAAAGGAAAAGAAATAGTATATGATACACTGACTTAGTCAGTTTTTGATAGAGCAATCTTTTCTGTTAATACATACAAAACTTAATCCAGAAAGACCCACAAACAAGCAACAGGAGGTGGCTGCAGTAAATGCATAGTAAAATATCTCAAGTGATGTAAACTCCAGGCAGTCATTGATTGTGAAAAGTGTTCAATTACTTATTAAAAGACTCCTTTAAAATTATGTTACTTTGTTTGTACTTCGGAGTCTCTGAAATGTTTTTTTAATTTTTTTTAAAGGGCTGTATTTCAAAAACAGTTTTTGCTCTTCAATCGCATTTTGATGATTTTATCCACTGTGGTGTTGTTCAGAGGAAAAATTACAAAATATGTAATTGTCCGAAAACATATGGTGCTAACTGTGTTGCTCACTGCAGAGGCACTGGCCCGTTACAGCTTTGTTTCTAATTCAACTCAAAATTTCCCTGGCTCTAACGCAAACCCCAGACATGAGAGTGAGACTTGCTCTAAGGCAGCATAACTTGTAAATACACCTGGTAATTAAATTCTGGTCAAATGTTGACAGGCTCACAAAGTCCTCCTGAAAAACTGGGTCTTGGTCCCTTTCCAAGAACATTCTGGTGTGGTTAACTTGTGGTGTGAAAACAAAAGGGACCAAGTTCAGGGATTTTCTCAGAAACAACAGAAAGTTTAAGGGAGTTGTCCTATTAAACCATGTTTTTTTTTTTAGATAAGTTTTACATTATTTATGTTCAATCATGCACACAAACATCCTAATCAATAAATTACTAGTCAGGTGATATGACTTATGTAAGTGGTCTTGGTTCATTGATAAAATGCCAATGCAAACATCAGCTCACCAAAGGAGAGTACCATTACTCGAGGGTTTATCTTACATGTTAACAGTCCTAAATACTGTATGCCCCGTTCATTTACAGAATAAATTAGTCATTAAAATAAGTTAATCCACTCGTTAGCAGTGGGTTGCACTTTCTAAATTATGTAACAAAATAATTCATCAGCCCATAGTGTTTATCTTTAGCTGAGTTGATAAGTCGTCTTGGGCAAAACTAGCTACACATTTTCCAAGGCACTAAGTACTTGTTTGTTTACACCTTAAGAGTGCTCTCATCGGGATAGAGACCCTGATATAGTGCCTGAAATCCTCTGAAGTCTAGTCTTCCAGTTTGGGTGTTACAGCTCTTATTGATCCTGTTACCACTGGGACCACTTTGGACTTTCCTTCCAAATCTCCTTCAGTTGTACCTTCAGCTCCTGGTACTTCTCAGCTTTCTCTTGCTCCTTCTTCCAGAATTTCCTCTCTGCTGAGATTTCCAGGACTGGTTAAATATCATGTCACAGTGTCCAGTTTTTACTTGACACCAGCTTGTAAAGACCAACATTAAAAAAAATAAAAACAACCTACAAACTTACTTTCATTACACTACTTTTCGTACTGCCTCTAATAATACAATTTGTGCAGTGTGTCTGTCTGGAGCTTTTCATCGCAGGATGACAACTACTTACACAATTTTTTCAAAGAAATAATTTGGGTTGTTTTTCCGTCATGGTAGCAATTTTCTGATATTTACAGTGGCCTTTTACACACTCAATTATCATACAAAAGCCAGGATACTGTTATGTTTCAGCACTCAGTACTTGTCTTCCTGGTACTTAATACTGGATGATGGCAAATCTATTTTCAGAAGTTAAGATTCTATATTTCAATAATTATACAGTACATTACAGTACTGTATAACATTAAAGTACAAACATCATAATTTTATTTCTATATTACCCCTTTTTTGTCTTGAAGTTTCTGTGGTAGTAGAGTTTTATCGCCTTCCAGAAACGCTCATTCGTAGCTTTCAGCCTTTCTAAAATATGATGAGAAAACTCTATGATATAGAAATGCTGGTCACACTATTTATAAACATTTAATTCAGACAAACCACAAATTCTGTTGTTGTGCATTCGGTAGAGTGTTGTCAGAGGACACCTGTGACATCATCAGACTTATTACCCTGTTTGCTGTGATGGAAACACAGACTTCATGACTCATCGTCATGATGTGTGTGTGTGTGTGTGTGTGTGTGTGTGCGCGCACACTTGTCCACTTTTAATCTGAGGAGTAAGAAGCAAGTGTCCGTGTGTGTATACTGTGTCAGTGTCAGGACAGGACGTTTGTGTCATTAAGATTGTCCTCTATTAGGGGAACACGCTTTTAGCCGTTAGTGAATGTGCCTGTGTGCATGTGTCATAAACTATGTCCTTAGCACAGTAGACTATGTGTGTGTGTGTGTGTGTGTGTGTGCTGCTTATTCTGTATCCATTCTCTGCCCGGTTAATTAATCAGATTCTTTGTTTTGTATCTGTTGTTGCATAAATTGCATTTGGATACCTTCATGTTAGATAGGTATGTGTTTTTCTCTTGGTGTGTGTGTTTGCATGCATGATGCATGTAACTGCTTGTTCACCTTATTTGTTTCTGTATACATCTGTATGGATGTATGTATATGTGAATTCAGTATACATTTAGTTATATGAATAACTCCTGCAGGCAGCAGTAATAATGTCAGTTCAGCAATGGAAAAGAACTTCTGCTAATTTCGGATGTGGCATGTTTGTTAACAAACCAGTCTTATTACCTACATGTTTGTTCTACATGTGAATGGGAGACTTGTTGGAAAAACTATTTTTGGGGACACATCATGTATTCTATCTAATGAGTCTTACACCGAAGACTATCCCTGTCCTCATTAATTTGGGTGATTCTAACTACACAGTGTTAACGTTTCACTGAGGTTATGCAGTAAGAATAGCCTGTATAAAATGTGGTCGTAATGAGGTTTGTGGATTGTGACGGTGTAATGTTTGTCAAAAGCCTGTCAGTGAAGTCCTTTCACTGCAAAGACAATTATTTCCATCCCCGTTTCATTGTGGTAAGGGGAATAGGTAATATCAAAAATAACAATTACTATATTAGAGCTAAATGACAAGGGTAAATTTAAAAACTATAACAAACTATATAGTTTGTTTTAAGCCAAATAAAAAAATTTGGCTTTTTGTGGGTTTGTATTTTTTTTTTCCTTTCCTGTTTTTTTTTTTTTGTTTTTTGTTTTTTTCAAATGTCAAATAATTTGTATCAACAGAGTAAAAATGGCTCTATTGCAAGGATTGTGGCTGGGCACAAAGTTATAAATACTATTTTGAAGAAAGATAGCCAGCATGCAGAGTGGCAGATAAATGTGTATACCAACAGAGAGATACAGGCAGAGACATAAGTAAGAGACATGTCAGAGCCATTGGTATAGATGGATATAAAGTGCCAAAGCCAGCGATAGAGGGGATGATGGAGAGCAGTGGGTGTAGAGCCTCTTAGCCATCACCATGAAAGCAGCTTTTCCACTTGTTTGAGGTCCCAGGCACTGCTCTCTAAATAGCTAAACATCATCTGTGACATCAAGACACCGAGGGCAAGCATGTACTTAAATATCTAAAATTAGGGAATGGAAAAGGCATCTGTTTTTTGACTGTAGCACACAGATGCAGCCAATGTACAAGTACTTCTCAAAACCTGAACTCCTGCTGAACTTTACTGGATTTAATGAACGACTAAAAGGCATTTTTTTTCTTAGTTTTCTGACAATACCAGTTTATTATGTGTTTGTGTGTCTGTATTGGTAGGCTAAAGCAACTTAACGTTTGTCAAATGCTGCTGTTGAATGTAGCAGTTTTTTCCACTGGCAAAAATCATAGAAACTATGGGTAACACTAACCATTAAAAAAGGTTAAAAAAAATTATTTATTTTAATTATTTCGATATTTTCACCTGTTCCATCCATTTCCAGTTTCTTATCAGCTTCTGCTTGCAATAAGCTGCTGGCTTCACAAGGTAGTCCAGACATACATCTATTCAGCCACATTCCAGCAGCTTCTATGAATCACAAGCTTAACCTGAAATATAAGATGACATAAGAAATCTCTCCAGCATATCTATATTCCTGAAAGCCCTCCAAAGTCCAGGAAACATCATCATAACATTCCAGAAGCACCTCAGCTGTATCCTTTCAGCAGTACGCATCAATGCTTCTACTATGAGATTCTTTATCTTCTCTATTTATACGATCCCCATACACCCCTAAAGAATTTTGGATCCTCGTTTCGGAATTGTTCGGCAACAAAACAAATCTCATTGTAAGTGCCTGTTCTAACAAAAATATACTGCTAAACTGAAAGCTTCACTCCAGCAAACATTGTTTTTTTTTACTAATACAAGAAACTGCAGCACTGATCCAACTGCTGACCTCATGTTGTAGCTGACACTCAGGTCTTGCTCACTTATACCAGCAAGTTTCCAAGTAGGGAACACATGGGAGATGAACACACTGAACTGCAAACTGTTCCAGTGGGTACTGAATGGTATAAAATGAACAGTTTCTCCAGAGGATCACATGACACAGAAAGAAGGGGATAATAATTTAAGACCTAATGAATGAAATTTTGATTATTTGCACCTTAAAAATCTACAAAATCTGGTTTCAGCCAGTAAAAGCTTGGAGTGCCTACAGCTTTGCATGCCCCAATATATTTTTGTGCAAGATATTAAAACCCAAGTTACTCTCCAGTGCATGCATTGTAGTGTGAATCTTAGATAGAAAGCACTTAAACATAGAAAACTGCTCGTATGAATGAATGTGAATGGGTGAATGAGGTATGTTTGAGTGCTCAAGTAGAGGAAAAGAACTATATAAGAACCATTTAGCATTTAGCCAGAAGTTTAAACTAGACAAGAACTTTGAAACTATAAATTTCTACATCGAGCATACTTTGTGCTGTGCTGCAAACATAAACTGATGTTTCAAGGAGTCACCTGATGCGAAATGCACTGTAGAGGCCATTTGTCCTCTCTGCTTCGATCTAATTTGTTCATGACAATCACACTAATGTATCTGCATTAATGTGCTGTTGATTTATTGCCATGCACCATTAACGCACAAAGGGGGACTTGTCCCAGTATGTCTACTGTACAGTGGCATCTAATGTTTCTAACCACATGTTGACCAGGAGAGAAAATTTTGCTCTTCTGCTGGTTATCACTTTGTTCCATGTTGTCCCATTATGCTTGTTTTAGGGCACAGTAATAAAAAGTTCAATGCAAAATGGGGAAGGAAATTCAGTGATTAATTAAGTGATTCCAGTTTCATTATCAATATCACGTATTAATTCCTTTCCCTATGAATTCGCTTATCAATTCTCATTGGCTCCTCTTTCATACTCATCATCATCGTTAAGCAGCATATCAAATACATTACATTCGTTCAAGTTAATTGGATAGTGTGTGGGCAAGTCTTAGTGTTGGGTTTATTGCTCAAAAAAGGTAATGTGTTATACATTACTTGTTGCTGTTCTTAAAAGTAATTCTATAATTCATTACACAATTAATTACGTCACTTTTAGGTAATTTCTCCATAAAATAGCCTGAAATGTATTGTCTCACAATTACCATTTAACAATACAAACCTCAGGCTACAGCCCCCTACACACTGACACAAATATCTGCCCTAATGAGGACACACATATGATCTTTCCTTTAGTATTTAGGTATGAGCACAAAGGCCACAGCAGAAAGCAAAGATGAAAGCCAGCATTAAGAAACTTCAAAGGGATTCTCACAGTGATTCTCCTGTAGATACATGAACAGGTGTGTCTCCAAGCATATGGGACGCTGTCTCAACCACTTCAATACTGGATATATTATTGTTATATATTTAATCCTTTGGATATAAATTTTCAAAGTATAGCCAACTAAAATATGCGTCTGTCCTGAGGCCTAGTGGAACTCAAATAGGTTTCAATTAGATTTAACTTACTGAAAGCTCTCATCACCTGCAACAGTCATAGCGAGCGTGCAAAATATATGCAGAGCAATGCATACTTCTCTTCACTCTAGTGTTTATTAACCAAGGTGCCTCCAGCAATTAGGCATATTTTTGACATAACAGTACTCACCTGCTTCTTCAGATACATCTGAGGTTGGTGCAGTGTCAGGAGTGTGGAGATGGGAGTGGGGCAGCTACACCTGAGAGAGGTTCGATCTGTTTTGCCTGGCACCAGATTGTCAGATCAGTGATGTAGTATACATATAAAGGGTCTGCCTGCACCATTTACATGGCTAAAATAACACAAATGCATTATTTTCTGTTACAAATAAAGTAAGCTAACTAATACTTGGAAAGTAAGTAGTTTCTTTCATGTGGAATTTGCTATGAGTTTAATGTCTCCTTTCTTTTTTCAAGCCCAGATGTCCTTAAATAATCCTTACGCCTCTTGCACTCAGAGGAGCTAGCGCTGGCACCTGGACCAAACCAAATGATTAAATAAGGTGGGGGGAGATGGGTCAGAGGCTGACTGGATTTTATTCTTTGTTGCCAAAAACAAAACTAATGCTATAAAACAAACATGTTCATAAGCAAACAGTATTTTATGGTGATAGGTTAATAACTTAAAAATAAGAAAACAAGACAAACTGACTGTTCTCCTGTTCTGTAGGGCCCCTGGCAGTCATGGACTCACAGGCTTGTCATAATTTTTCTCCCTGCTATGGCATCCTTGAGCATGAACAGGTAGAAATGGAGGCTGCAGCTGCCTGTTGAAAGTCACGGTCTGGCAGCTAGGCTGGGGTCGGCATTCACTCAGCTTTAACATCACTCTGGGTTCTTGGCTAGCTTAGCGTTAGCATGCTGTCTGTGCAGGTGCTGGCAACGAGACGAAGGTCTGTTAGCATCATAATGCAGCTGTTTCTGTCCTGGATTCAGTTTGCACTTTACCATCGTGCTCTCTTGCTTTTTGTGCAATAAAAATAAAAGTAATGTTGATACCCACGCTGCAGACTGCACCGCTATTTTCCTCTTCCTGCACACAAGCTGAAATCAGCTTATTGTGGGGCAGGTGGAAGTGGAACCAACAAGTGGAGTCTATAGGTAGGCAGGCGATCAATTCTAAGAAGCTACTGTGAACCGGTTCTCTACAAGAACAGGTTCTCGATTCTCAGATACTCAGATATCAGAAAGAGTGTAAATGATATTCAAAAGTGTAATTGGCCACATTTATTTTTGTCATCTTTATATTAAGAATTGCTAAAAATAGAATTTCTATATTTTAATATTATTACTTCTTGAAAAATGACTGGTGCTGCATGCGCAAAAAGGGGAAAAAATGATGAACACAATCTTCTAAAAGATATTTTATAATTTCTGACTATTCATTTGAAGCACCCACATAAACTCTAGTTCAAGGGGATGCATTTCGTTTGTGAATCTGTGCAGATTTTCGTTGCTGTGTGTGAATGAGGTTTGTTTTATGTTGTTTGAGTGCTTGTTCATTTTGAAATGCACATGTAACTACGTGCTCTCGCATTTGCATCAAACATCTGACTGTACACGTTTTGTAAGACTGAGTATGTATTTGTGTGTGTGTGTGCCACAGTGGGGAATTAAAATGATCCAACATTAGAGTGTTTCAGATCTATATCAAAGAGGGTCTGAAGGATTCAGATGTGCCCTTCAGCACTGAACACACACACAAACATGCACACTTTGTGAACTTGCTCATATCTCATGTTAATGTCTTTTTTCTTGTATCTCCCATGACATCAGATGTAAGAGACAACACTGTGCAGATAAGTATCACTTGAAAACACACACACACACACACACACACACACACACACACACACACACACACACACACACACACACACACACACACAGCCCAGAAAAATGTTTTGGTGCTGCATGGCCCCATTAATGCTGTGTATGTGTGACTGTGTGTATGGATTTTGTGTATTTCTAAACATTTGTATGAAGATGAAGTCTTGAGTGTTCACCTCCATGAATGGGATTGGGTCATTTGTGTATTTCTTTGTGCATGTATGTATTCAAATCCTCATGTGTTTATCAAGTACCTGCCTGTGCTTGTGTGCGTGTGTGTGAGTGTGTGTGTCCTTTAACATTCTAGTGGCCCACATGAGCAATGCTGGGTGTGCGGCTACAGTCAGGTAGCTATAAATCACAGAGACAAACACTGGATTTTTGCGTTAGGAAAATGGCTTGTTCCTGCTGAAATGTCGGTGTGTTCACCTCCAGCCACATATCTCTGTCTGCAGCACAACCTACCAATGCCCTTGGGAGAAGACACACAAAAACACAGGCACATAGGCACAGACAACCTGGAACACCCAGGTACAAAATTCTCAGGGTGGATGATGATTTGCAAAGACGCTCTCCTAGATCAGGGAGAAGTTCATGAAGTGGGATGTTATATATTAACATGTGACTCTTTGTATAATTACTTTACATATATTCATTGTGATGTAGTTTAAAATATGTTGACAAGAAACTCACTTGTGCTGTATAAAAGAAACTAACAGTAGGAATTAATGTTCTTAGACTGCCTCATCTATTTATCAAAAACACCACGTTCTTCTCAAGAGTCCCAGCTGGCATTAGCAGTCAAGGGATCTGATCAACAGATCCCTTGACTGCTAATTTACTCATGCTAATTTACTCATGCAACAATGGTATTAGACATGGAGCAGCAGATCAAAGGTGCAATACGAAAAAGCAACATGAAATTCAAAATTTTCCAGATCCGAATTTGCCGTGGATCGTGTTTACACATCAAACATGTTGCGCTTTTGCAACTGTGTCCTCAATAAAAGCACAGTGAAAACAATGAAGTTAACATCAAGTGATAATAAGGTGAAGTTTCTAACAAGAAAGCATAAGTGCTGCAAATTCATATTCATATGTTCACACGGATTTTACTCGTCTGGTGTGTTAAGACGTGTGTGTTAGTTTTGCACTTTATTTTAATGTGTTTCTTTCTTGGTTAGGTTCAGGGATAGATTGTGCTTTTTAAGCAATAATTTATGACATGCCCCTTCACAATATTAAATCTACATACCAAAAAATGAAGCTTAGCCAATGGGTTTAAATATGGTTTTAGAAGGCTACCTTTACAGGTGTTCATTTATGAGAAGCTGGGAGAGAAACCTGTATCAACAGCTTGTTGGGTCACTGCAAAGTAAGCTTTAGGTCAATCAATACTAAAATAAATAGAGGGAATAGCTAAAACTGGCATCTGCATCTTTTCAAGATGTTTTGCTGCATTCTGGTGACTAGGGATGGGTATCGTTTAGGTTTTATCCGATACCGGTGCCAAACCGGTACTTTTGAAACGGTGCCGGTGCTTAAAAGGTGCTCAAACCGGTGCTTAAAGAATGGAGAACACAAACTTTGTCCAAAAACCTCTCATGTTCAGCTTTTTTGTTTTTCTTTGTAAAAAGATAACAATGTTAGCCTTTTCTGCAGCTATAGGGCATATATGGTATCACTCTTGGCTGGAAGCTGTGCTTAAACAATGGAAAAAACACAAACTTTGTCCAAAAATCTCTCATTTTTAACTGTTTTCCACTTTTTCTTTGGTCATTTTAGCCTTTTTGGCCAGGGTGAAGGGAGCATCTGCCATCAAACAAGAAGACAGCCGCATGTAACTACGACGGTGTTTGCTAGTTCACCTTACATGCATTAATTTAATAACGTGGTTAGCCTACTCAATGTAAATTATACACGAACAACTTTAAGCTACTCGCGCAGAGAAGAACGGCTGCTGCCGCCATCATCATCCGTCATCATTTCTGCTACACTGGCAGGGCTAGGGGCCAGGACTCTACTCTTCGGCTTTTTGGGGGATGTTGCTAACTCCGGATCCGATTACAGGCACCACACCCGCAGTAGATGCACTCGGTGTGAGGTCTCGCAGCAAGCTATCAAATGTGGCGCATTTTTCGGCTTTTAAAAAAAAAAAACACTATGCGTCGCCAGGTGTTTCATTGGATTTGAGGTGTTACCTCCTTTGACAGTATCACAGTATCACCTTAAAGCACTTGTTGCAGGCTGCTGAGTTTGCATATTTTGCTGTGAAGTACAGCCAGACTTTTGACCGCTTCGCCTTGGGCATTTTTAATCTGTAGCTCTGCTCTAAAAGAACGTACGTACCTGGACCCGTCTACTATCCTCGGAAACGCAAAATGATTGGCTAGAATTCAAAGTGTATGACATCCACCGAAATAAAGCTCCGAAATGTGCGCTGCTTTTCGGTCTGGTTACTACCGTTTATGTCAGAACCGGTGCCATCATGGCACCGGATACCGGTACCCATCCCTACTGGTGACATTTACTTCCAAACAAGTTGTTTTAACTGGAATAGACAGCAAATTAACAAAATACTATGGGAACCAACAGCACTGCTAATAATATAGAGGTTATTCAACAAACACATATTTCACACAAAGTTGTTACTACACTATCTTTGGATTCAGGAATATCTCATACAAGCTGCAAAGCATGTCATAAATGTTGATCATAACATTAATATCACCTGCTGTTGTTTGATCATCTGAGACTCAAAGCCATCCATTACTTCTCACCTTCCTTTGCACCTTTTAAAGGTGTTTATTCCACCCTCGCTTCTACATTAAACGCTCACCAGCAAAGCCAAATTTAGAACAACCATTTACTCATGCAACAATGGTTAAAAAACAAAAACAAAACAGACGATCAAGTTGGTCTGGATTCATGATCAGATGGTGAAATCTAAAATTTTATTCATCACTTGTGTCATCATCAATTTTTGCATAAAACCAGGCCCACTGCTGCAGATGAATTCTGTATTGAAATGCAAAATATATATTATCATATAAATAAAAGTATATATATTAACATAATCACAAAAGACACTGATCTAATGGTGATACCATTAGATCTTCACATACAGGAAGTCTGTTATGTGAGTGGTTAACCATGCAGAGCAAAATATGTGATATGAGATGGGAAGTGAGTCCTCACTCAGCCTCCTTCTCTCTTCTCCTTCAGTGTCACACACACACACACACACACACACAGGACATAACAAAGTCAGCTGCAGACAGAGTACTGATGTAGACCTTCATGCTTTATAGCATACTGAACGGGTGTCTGGGAATTAGCAGGGCACTTGTTTGAGTGTGTATATTCACCGTGCAGGGATTGGCTCATTGATACTGTGATCTGTCACATCTTTACTTGGATTGCTTCTGACAAATGATCAATTTAGATAACGTACACTGAAATCATGTGTTGGTGCTTTATGGTTAGGATACTAAAGAGAAAGACTAGACTCCCTCAGGAACTATACGTTCTCATGTGTGTAAAAGCAGTATGGTAAGTTTATATTTGTGGGTCTGCCTGAATACATGAAAATGTCAGAAGTTGTCACAGCATTTTAAAGAGATGTGAGTTCCTGGCTAAGCCAACAAGTCATAAAATTGATTTTTCTGGGTGATCTAAACACATACAAATGGATGATAATAGCCCAGTAAAAACACTGGTGTCTTGACTATTTGTGAGTGGGACACATTTTTTTCCATTATATGTACTTCTTCATCCTGCCTATGCCAGCAGCAAAGAAGTAGTATTATAACAAAGTATAAAACTACAGAAATGTGGGTGTACATAATTACATGCATACAGGGTTACAGGTGAATTGTTGTTTTCAGAAATAAGTGAATTAAATGAATTTGTTTACATGTACAGTTTTACATTACAATGGGAGCCAACTGGAGGTCATAGTCCGCATCCCTTTTCATTTAGTGCTGAGGCACTGAAAACGCCCTGCTGGTGCTGTGAGGATGTCCTTTCCACATCCTCCTCCCACATTACCAGTTATATCACTTGCACTCATCTAATACTACACAGGTGGTTTCATCATCTTCCTCTGATTCTTTAAAACGTTCACTCACACAGTCTAGTTGTTTTTTCATCACACCACTCAACTATCACACTGTGGTAAGGTCTTTGTTTTCTATAGTTTTGCTCTTTTCTTTCTACATGTCTTTCGTTTCCTTTTTTCTTTTGCTGTATTTGTCCTATGCTCACTTCTTTTCTTCTTAACATATTTGTTCAGATGCCACTTTATTTTTGTTCACTTCTTCTTTCTCTCTATTTTAATTTATTAACGATCTTCCTTCAGTTTCTTTTTCCTGCTTTGTTTGACTTGCTCTGTATTTACTTTTTTGCCCTCTGCCTTGCTTTTTTCTTGCCTTCCTTAATGTCAGCCTACTTAACTTCCTTTTGTATCTTTTTTGTGCGCTGTCCTCTCTTTGTCTTGTTGACTACTTTCCGTTTTCTTTCTGTCTTTGCCTCTGCCTATTAGTCACTTTGTCTCTTTTTAACTTGATCTTTTTTCATTGCTTCATTGTCTGTCTTTGTATTCGTTTGTTCTCTTTTTTAACTTGTCTTCTTTCTCATTTGTCTCTTTCCAGCTTTTATTCTTTATTTTCTTTGCTTATTCTTTTTCTACCTGGCAGAGCATCTTCTCACTTTTCCTTTTCATGCCAGCACCCGACCCATGTATCTACCTGTCTGTCTGCCTTCTATCTGCCTGTTTTGCCTCCTACCTCCTGTCAGGCTGTGCTAGTTCATTTACTCTGCATGCTGCCTTGATGTGATTTCAATGCAAATAGCAAGTGAAACACAAATGGATCAGGTTCTTTGTGCAGAGAGACGCACGAAGAGAGAGATCTTAAGACTGAGTGAGTGCTAGGAAGCGAGTGACTTCCATTCTTCTGATTTCCCAAATGGAGAAGCATAACAATCTATCACTCCTGCAGAGAAAGTCTGTGTGTATAGATGGATGCCGTCTCTCCTGTAGTGAGCACAGCTGCAAATCACTGTCAATCACATAAAAATCCTGTCTCTGTTTTCTGTGAAACAACACTGGTGAATTTACATTTCTACATATTCTAACCCATTCATACATACACACACATCATGCATGCACAAACACACACAGAGACCACCTGCATAGGAATTTCAGGCTATCTTCTTTGATGGTGGAAGTAATATCTGACTGGTAAATGGAGAGTCTCAGTTTTCATATCCTGAAAATGGGGCTCCCTGCTGTAATGACTTCACTCTAGCACACGTCACTATGTTCTCTTTTTATCTTTCTCTTTCTTCTTCTTCATGCGTCTCTTTGCTGTTTATTATTATCTAGTAGGTGCATTCTGATTTGATGGCACTTCATCAGTTGTGACTGTCAAAAATGTATATTAATGATCAAAAATTGTTTATCATATAGGAAAAGTTAGATTGTCCAAATGTAAATCTGCAGATTCCCAGGCACTGGCACAGCTTCCAAGAGACTTGCCAGAGCGCCACATTTTCTGATCAGACACACAATGGTACTGAATTCTCACTTTTTTTCATTCAAATCCTCTTAAGTTAAAAATAAATCAGAGTGTAGTAGCTCTTAAAAACAGTCTTTACTGTCACATCTTCGACAACCTGTAGTCAAGAAAGACAATTTTGAAAGGAATAAATGGAAAAGGAACAAAGACAACATATTTCAGATTAGCAGCATTTACAAACCTCATTTGGATATATTTAGGTGCAGAGAGTAGCTTGAGTTTTCTCTGTACACCTCTAAAAGCAGCACTTTTCTTCAATATTTAGATTTTTAAATCCATGCCAGTGAACTCAGTCAGAAATACTGCTTTGTATACAAGGTGATCTCAGAGGTTTTTAAAACCCTGAACTCAAACCTCAGTCAGTATAGGCTGTGGTTAAAGTGCCCTTAATTGGGACACCGAGTTTGTACTGGAGGTTCCCATCTATTGTGTATGAATTTAACAGATTCAAAGAATAAAATGTTCTTTCCACGTTTTGTCACTGAATATTGTCTGAACATTACTTTGTTGAAACATAAAAGCTATCATTTAATCCTGCCACAAGTAGTACCTGAAATAAAAGACATGGCAAATGAGATTTTTAAAGCAATTTACAAAGTATTATACTAGAATGCCATGCATGTCTCCAGGGAGAACTGGTGTTTTCAAGCACACCTGAAGTGCTGGCTTTGATTTTGAATTACCTAACATCTCCTCAGGCTCTGACTCTCACAGTGAATTGCATATTAGATGTCTTTAATTACAGGTATTTCTGTTGTTAATCTATTTTCCCTCACTGTTTTTGCATTTCTTTGTAAAGTGTGTTTTTTCAGAATGAATGGTGTAAGGTTGAATGGGAAACAAGTGTGGAAATGAATTGACTGGACATTAGTGGATACCTAGGGAAAGTAATTTTGTGTGTTAAAGTCTGGAAAACGCACAAATGCCTTAAAACAAATTCCAACATGAAACAGTTGTCCTGCTTTTAACATTTACTAATCAGACTACCATTATGTGCAACAAAATCTTAAGTGTCACAGCTGCTGAGCATATCAGAGAGTAAACATCTAGCTACGTACCAAAAGCAAAAGAGTTTAACAAGTGCTGCGGGCAGAGTGATGCACAGCCTGAAAGCACCAGCCTAAAGTGAACGCAAACAAAAGACCTCTAGACTTGCAAACAACTCCCCGCCACACTAATTTGCAGATCTGCCATAGCTTCTTTGCATTCCCTGGGCTTGGTACAAAATCTTCTTCTTACCCTCTGTTCTTATTTTATTATTTCTACCCACATTTATTCATGGTACCAAGGCAGGCATGATTAAAAAATATTATTGTCAAGAAACGTGATTTCTGGTGAGTACATTGGATACACTCACCAGCCACACCTGCTCAACTGCTTGTTAATACAGATAACCAGGCATTCATGTGAAAGGAAATAACAAGAAGACCTGCTGAAGTTAAAAGCAAACATCAGAGGGAGGAAAGGTGATTTAAGTGACCTTTAATCGGACATGTTTGTTGGAGTATTTCAGTTGATTCAGTAGGATTTTGCTACACAACCATCTCTGACGTTTACAGACAATAACTTGAAAAAGTCACAGTTCTCTGGGTGTAAATGCCTTGTTGATGTCAGAGGTCAGAGGAGAATGGCAAATTGCATCACACTCAAAGGAAGGCAACAGCAACTCCAATGACCATTACACTATGTCCTTATATCCAAGATGTGCAGAAGAGCATCTCTGAACACACATGAGGAACCTTGAAGCAGATGGGCTACAAGTGCAGGAGTCTGTACCAGGATCCACTCTCTGTGAGCTAAGAGCAGGAAACTAAACCACATTTCACGTGAGTTCACTATTTGAAAAACATTGTGCAATCTGATGAGTCTCGATTTCTGTTAGGGTGTTAGGGTCAGACTTTGACATAAATAACATGAAAGCATGGATCCAGACCCATCCTGTCTTGTATCAGTGGTTTAGGATGTTGACGATGTGGGGGTATCTTCATTGCATTGTTTGGAACCTCAATTGAGCATTTAGTCACCACAGCTTACTTTAAGTATAGGTGCTGACCATCTCCATCCCTTCATGTCCATAGGGAACCCATCTTCTGATGGCTGCACACAGCAACATGACAGTGAGTTCACTATACTCTCCAAATACACCAGATCTCAAAACTATTAATAGAGCAGCTTTGGGATGTTGTGGAACAAGAGATTTCAATAAGGACTAATCATCTCTGGGGAAGGTTTCCACCACCATGTTGAATCTATGCCACAAAGAATAAAGGCAGTTCTGGGAATCCAGCTCAGCATAAGCAAGTGTAAATAATAATAGATAAATATGCCATGTATATTTAGTGTACCGTATAAGTGTACATAGTGAGTGTATATATTTAGTTATAGCCACAAATGCTCAGGATGAGCTAACCTCTACAGTGTTTTTGTTTTACTACCTGCGCAGTTGTACTCAGTGTTGCAGGGACTTACTTCAGATAGGTTAAACTCAGTCAAATCAAATCATAATGATATATAAAAATGAGGCTGGAGAGAACCAAGAGAAATATTTTCCTATTTTTAAGTATAAAAATCTGAACTTTAGTAAGTCAAACACCCGTGGATGAAATGAGGTCATACATTATGAATTAAAATCAAAATAGCAGTAGATACAGTTGCTGCACTCAGAACTGGCAGACATCATACCAATATATATTGTGAGTGCTATTACACTCACAATATGTGTGTGTGTGTGTGCGCGCGCGCACACACACACACTATTATTTCTTTTTGCTTCATAAATCCAGTTATGCTTTTCTTACAATTCTCTGTATAACTATCACTTACATTTTTGTCAGTTTGATTTATGCCATCCTTAGTGGGAGGCTATTGGTGCTCAGTAAAAACCACTATTAATAATTTAATCTTGGTATTGCTTGCTGCCTGCTGCTATTGCTCAGTGTGGTTTAGGTTGCATCTTTGTGCTATGGGGATGCTGAGCAGGCATAACAGGGCAGGCCTTTGTTATTAAATTTTTTAACCACAGACAAAAAGAAGAAACGATCAACAAATATCAGAATTGTATTAGTTTGTTTTGAAACCAGTGAATTTCAGCAAGCTCACAGATTTGCACAAAATCTTATTTTTGCTTTATAACATTATGACATTTATGTTTTTACTCTAAATATCTGTCCTTCCAAAAATTTTTTGAAAATGTACTATTCAATATTTTTGCAAGGGACCCCTTACAGTGAGGAGGGGGCTATCATAGGGCCAGGGGCGAGGTACACCGTGGACAAATCGCCAATCTAATGGAGGGCTTTGAGTGTTTTTTTACTAGATGACAATGGCACAACCTTTATAATGTGATTTTTGTTTTCTTTGTTTTAATTGGTATATGAAAGTAAAAATATATACAAATATTTTATCCCATTTTATGCCAAATCTTGATCTTTCCCTTAATTTGTTTGCACTTTTTGTTTCAGTCACAACATTATCTGCATTCAATTTTTTCACTTTTGGTGACTAAATGCAAGTAGTTGCTGTGACCAATGCCAGTTGCACGGTAATTGAGCATGCACGGCAACTGCACATGTCACGTGGTGGGAGGCAACCTATCTTGGAATAACTGCAATCTGACTGACTGCAGTCACTTTTACACAGACTGGCCAAGGTTTACAAATATCCATCCATCCATTCACTTCCGCTTATCCTTTTCAGGGTCGCGGGGGGCACTGGAGCCTATCCCAGCTGTCATAGGGCGAGAGGCGGGGTACACCCTGGACAGGTCGCCAGTCTGTCGCAAGGCTAACACACAGGGACAAACAACCATTCGCACTCACATTCATTTGCACATTCACACCTAGTGACAATTTGGGTTATCCAATTAACCTATCCCCACAAGCTGCATGTCTTTGGACGGTGGGAGGAAGCCGGAGTACCCGGAGGGAACCCACGCAGACACGGGGAGAACATGCAAATTCCACACAGAAAGACCCCGGCCTGATGTTGGAATCGAACTCAGGACCTTCTTGCTGTGCGGCAACAGTGCTAACCACCGTGCCACCGTGCTTCTCGGTTTACAAATAATCATTATTTAATTTATACATGCAGACACACACTGCAATCAATTGGTATCAAGTATTTATTTATTGTCATTGTCAAAGAACAATGAAATTGCGTTTGGGGCTTCCGTAAACTAAAAAAAAAAAATACCCCTTAAAACCCAAGTGTAAATATTTAACCCAGTGTGACTTCAGTGCAATGAGACAATCCTTAGCAACAACATGAGAACAAGACAGGTAATGTTCATAGGACATTCAGACAAAGACCTGAGAAACATGACAAAATGCAACAATGCAACCCGTTCAATATTATTGTACTGTGAGATATGATGGTTGTCTATTTAAGAAAGAGGGGGAGGGGGGGGGAGAGAATAAAGATATAATGCACCAATGCAAACCAGTTCAGTGCTATTAAGAAGTTGGATATGGTTATTGTCCGTGAGAGGGGGGCAGAGAGGGGAGGGGGGCAGAATTCAGGAGCCTCACAGCCTGTGGATACAGGCTGTTGGCCAGTCTGGATGTTCTGGCCTGTATAGACCTGTACCTTCTCCCTGAGGGCAGCAGGTGGAAAAGGTGGCGCGCAGGGTGATGTTGGTCCCGCAGGATACTGTGCACCCTCCTCAGACAGCGAGTGGGGAAGATATTACTAATCTCTGGCAGACTTGTTCCAATAATTCTGCCAGCTTCTTTCACCACCCGCTGGAGTGCTTGCTGATCGGCCTTGGTGCAGCTGGGGAACCACACTAGAAATCCATGCGTCAGAACGCTGCTGATGGCACAGTTGTAGAAGTTCAACATCAGAGATCTGGGAATGTGTGCGCTCCGCAGTCTCCTCAGGTAGTAGAGGCGCTGTTGGGCCTTCCATGCAACTGAAGGTTAGAATCATTTTGCAACGAGAGCAACTTGTCTGCAACATGTCTTCTTTTTACAGTAGGGGACTCTGGTCAGCTTGTTGCCAACTGGCTGTCATTTGGTTATTTTTCTATATAAAATCAAAGTTGTCCAGCCCCTGGGTCATTTTACAGTTGAATCACCATCCTGCAGCAGCTCTGTAATTACTTGTGGAGGAATTTAATTCATTTATGTTTAAAAACTATGAGGTTCATTCAGGCATTGAGCCAACCATGATCTCTATACTTAAATATTCTATAAGGTTCAAGGTTCTCTATTCGCCACATGCATAGTTATAAAAGTATAACACACGGTGAATGAAACGGGGGGGGGGGGGGGGGGGGGAAGGGAGGGGGTGGGGGGAGAGGAAGAATAACATATACATTAGGTGAATGTGCAGTAGTAGCATGTATGCAGCAAGAAGGTGAATTCTGTACATTAAGTGAATTAAATAAGAATAGACAATCTGAACATTTTACAAAATAAACAATATGAACATATTTAAAATTAAAGGAATTTGAAATGTACATTGTGCTGGTGGGTTTGGAGTGTCTAGAAGAGAGTCCTGTCTCAGTCACTTATGGATGATGTGAGAGTCCCAGATCCCTCAGCTTTGTGAACCGTCTGCTGGGCACTATTGTGTTAAACACTGTGATAGGTTTGTAGCTTGAACCCATCCGCTGGAACGTTGAAGACAATATAATTACACTGCAAAGCAAGACACAAGTAGGCAAAGTTCTTCATGTTTCTCGTGCACGGGAGAGAACCGGACAGGCGCCGTTCCTTCGCTTGACCCCAGTTGCTCTCGTCCGTTCTCCCGTACCACTGTTCTTTTATTGAGGTTACATGAATATGCATAGGTTCATTAACATATGACGTCTACATAACACAAAGACTGTGTGTGTGTGTGTGTGTGTGTGTGTGTGTGTTGTGTGTGTGTGTGTGTGTGTGTGTGTTGTGTGTGTGTGTGTGTGTGTGTGTGTTTGTGTGTGTGTGTGAGGTCAAGTGTGACGCTGTGAAGACTCCCCAAAGCTGGTGCCAGGAGCGGGTCCATCTGAACAAAAGGCTCTTATACTTAAACAGATATACGTGTGTTCGCTATGCCATATATCAACAAGAGAAGATACGACCTCTCCTAGGAGGTGTGTGATCTATGCCAGAACACTCTGTAGAGGAGTGAACGCACTCCCCTCTTCACACAGAGTTGTTACAGACCTCCTAGGATGAGACATTCTTTCAATCTACAAATGATTATACACCTCTAAGCATATATGGTTAAATATTTCTAAGCATAAATGACAATGAACAGTACAAAACCTAACACACTGAACTGTAATCAACATTCTCACATAGTTACCCTGTTTCTTGTCTGCGTGGGTGCAGGACGCGGGCGATGGCGTCCTCTGTGGATCTGTTGGGTCGGTAGGCGAACTGGAGCGGACCTGTGGTGTCTGGGAGACAGCTAATAAGGTTGGAGGGCGTTTATGATGAAAAGACAGTTGGTACATATCTGGTATCAGTTTACCTAAATTTGTTTTCATTTTAAATGCAGTGATTATGAGCACTACATTCCAGCAAATGCAGAAACCATTGACAAGATTGAAAAATGAAAGGTAATCATGTAAGAAACTATTCCAGGAATAGCTTAAATAAGCAGAAAGAATACTGATGTTTGGTAGGATAAAGAATACTTGGACTGTTATCAGCTGGCTTGTTTCAACGTGGTACCATACTGAAATGCCTTTTGATATTTGTGCTTCTCTTATCCAAAGCTGGTGATCATAGACAAGGATAGAAATGTATGTCAATTGGCAAATTGAGAATTTGAGGCTTAGCTTTCTTGTAAGTCCAGTACAGTGGCATATCACTCCTGACACCACATCAATCCCCGCACAGATTTTGTTTTATCTTGTGAACAAGCACCTGAGGAGCTCAACACACTATTTTCCTGCAGCACTGTTCTGGCTGTTGTGGATTTTCTGCCAAAACAGTTTACTGAGTAGTCTAAAATAAACAGAACTGTTCAGTGCTCAGCATTCCCAAGAATACCTTTCTAGGTGCTGATAAAAGTGGAAATTGTGCACTATGTCAGCACAATCAAAAGTGAACCATAGCATAGCACCATAGCACCATAGCACACTTAATAAAACCTTTGGAAAAATACACAGTGTAAAGAGCTGAGTTTTTTTTTAAATAGAACATTAGCTGTTGTGCATTGTGATTTATGTTGTTTATATAAAGTGTACACTTTCTAGCTACAATTTTATATTCTTACATTATGGCTTTATAATTTATTTATAGTTTTATCCAATGATAAGAGATTAAATTAAGGATCCAAACCTCTGTACTGAGGAAAAATATTGGAGTTAACTCAAGCAAAACAACAAAAAACTAAATCCAGAAAGCAGAATCACCCAATATTCTGGTTCAGTAAGTGGGCAGGAATTAACACTCTTCCAAATACACACAATTACACACCCAGTCACTCCATCTTCACACTATGCATTCCAATTTCCATCCGTACTTAATAACGCTGTTATATATGCCGTGCTGTGGCTAACATCCTCTGATTTCTATCTCCTTCCTTCCATTTTCTTCCATTTATTCAGTGCAGGGTTACGGGGGGCTGGAGCGTATCCCAGCTGCCATACACCCTTGACAGACTGCCAGTCTGTCACAGGGATAACACAGAGAAACAGACAACCATTCAGAAACACCAGTTAACCTAACCCCACTAACTTCATGCCTTTTGACTGTGGGAGGACACGCGAGCACCTGGAAAAAACTCACATAGACATGGGGACAACATGCAGACTGGTAGATTTGAACCTGGGACCTTATTGTGAGGCAACAGTGCTAACCATCCCACCGCTATGCTGCCCTGATTTATATCTCACTAAATGAAAAATGGAACTCTGCACATCAGTATTATGTGGCTTCATATACATGTAGATGGCTGCATGTGGGTGTGTATGGTGATCCATTTGCATGCATGCTGTTCTTCTCTGCTTATGTGTTGAGTACATCTCAGTGGTGGGTTTTTTTTGAACCTGCAAATCTAAAACAAATCCTTTACTGCTCACACCCCCCGGCATGTCAGTACATACTCACTGAGCTAATTAATTTTTATGTTTTTTCAATAGACACTTAACTATAAATGCTATGCTACTTCACAACAAGAAACCATTGTTAAAATTTGAGTGTCCAGATGATAGATTTCTCTCTAAAAATGAGTTGAATGCTAGTGTGGTTACCTTTTGGGAGGTGTCCAGTTTCCAATTTTAAAATATGATATTTTAGTGTTATTAAAAAATAGTAATGACATGAGCAACCCTATTAATTTTGCATAATTGATTTTTTTTTTACATTTTTTATATTTTTTTATTCGTTTTTCTGTTTTCACAAATAGTACATAATTACATAACATAATAAAGTGTACAATTCAAAACTGAAAATAAATAAATAAATAAAAAACAAACAAACAAACAAACAAAAACAAATAAACAAAACAAAACAAAACGACTGATAACTGAACACAGAACACCAGCTCAGTTCCATCTAAAAAATAAATAAATAAATAAATAAAGAGAGAATACAATACAGTACAATACCTGTGGTCCCAGTATTACGTTGCAGTTTGAACACTCAAGAGAATCCTTGTAACATAATATTAGAAACATCAGGTTCCACATAGTTCGTGTATGGTTCCCACACCTTAAAGAGTTGATCTGTTTTTGAGTGCAGTACACATGTAAGATATTCCAATGGCACTAGATCCAACACTACTCTTTGCCAACCTTTAATAGTTGGTGCTTTTTCATAAATCAATTGGAGTAGTATATTCTTCCTTGCCGCATAAGTGAGAACACAGTACAATCTCCTATTATTCTTGGATATTAATCGCCGGCTGGGGAGGCCCAGTATGAGAGACAGAGGGTCCATCTCCAATTCACAACCGAAAATCTTCTCCATTTCAGATAACACATTAGACCAATATTCTTGCAATTTCAAACATGACCAGAAGCTGTGAGTTAGGGTACCAATTTCTGTCTTACATTTGAGGCACATGGGTGAAAGGGTAGGATTATATTGATGTCTGCGAAATATGGATATATGCATTCTGTGTATAATTTTTAACTGTATTGCTTTGGTACGATTACAAACTGATATTGATTTGGCATAACTCCAGACTTCATGACTCTCACTAAAGTTAGTACTATGTAAAATATAATGCCTTATCTGTAAGTAACGGAAAAGTCATGTTTGGGGAGAGAATATCTCTCAACCATTTGGTCTGCATAATTGATTTTTAATTAATAAATGATGATGCTGAGTGCTGAGGTGAGGAATATATGGCCTGGATAGACACAATATACTTGTTAATTAGACATTGATTTTTACTTCACCAAACAATGGAAATGATTCATTATTTATAGTCATTATCAGCACACAAATTCAAAATGGAAGAGGAAATTAAAAAGTGAATATATTAGTAAGGCCAAGGAGAATTTAAGACTAAAATGAGACAGAGAGAAAATGCATACCTGACAGATCTGGCATACCGAAACATGTAGCGAGGCTGCATTGGGAGCATCTGACAGAAGCCCCAGTCTACGAGATCCTCACTTTCTACCGCTGGCAGAACTTTGACAGCATTCTGAGGAAGCCAGAGGACATTGAGTCTTAGTGGACAGCAGCTCAGCAGTGGTCTGTTGAAAATGAAGGTTGGTGCCTCTTGTGGCCAGAACCAACAAACCAAATGGTGGGCACCAGAGATGGCTGTGGGTGGCTATAGCTCAGGAGGTAGAACAGGTCATGCACTGATTGGAAGGTTGGTTGGTTCTATCCTTCTCCCTCAAATATCCTTGGGCAAGATACTAACCCTATTGCTCTCCAATGCATCCATTGGAGTATGAATGTGGCATGTTGTATAAAGTGCATTCAATGCTATCTATCAGTCCATTCCAGTCACCAAACTGAAAAAGCGTTCAAGCTTTCAAGCTTGGCTGGCATGAGGCAGCTTAGAGATATCAAAAGGCTAAGCGGAACGTGGCCTTAGGAGTAACTAAACCAAAACTTGGGTATGGGAGGAGGTGGGTGAGGCCATGGAGCCTTTTGGTCAGCCTCAAGGCAATTCTGGCAAACCATCAAGTGACTCAAGGAGAAAAAGCAGTTCCTAATTCACACTGAATACAGTGGAGATGATGTGCTGCTTTTAGTGTTATAACTTGCTCTTTTCTTGACAAGAAAAACTGGAATGAGAGAGTATAAAGGGCATTCAAACTGCAGTTAATATGTATTTGTCAAATCACAAATAATATCATATATTTCAAATATTGATCAGCACTTTAAAAAGGCAAAACTGTAGTGCAACAGGCTGTTTTGTGGTAGCCTATATGTTGGCCTGAGGACCATGCAAGGGCAAATAGTGTCTAGACCTTCCCAAATGACTGTGTGGAATTTACAAAATTTAATGCATCCTGTCACGCTCACCTGGAAATGGAGGGGAACAAATACCACACAGTCAGTGGGGACCTCTGAAGGGCAGTAGGCCGAAAAAGATTTGACATGGTCTTATAAATGGCAGTTCGGGTGCACCATTTGATATTGAGCAGACATTTCAAAGTTGCCTGAAAACAAGAAAACCTTTCCTTTTTCATTGCTTAATGGTTTACTTCATACATGTTTTGTGTTGTTGTCTTAAATGATCCTTGTCATTGATACATAAACAAGCATACCACAGTAACTAATTTGCTACATGAAGAGGACTGCGACAATTTGGTAAGCTACTACATAAAACATCTTTAGAAAACAGACATGGACAGTGCAGTAGTAGATTAAACTTATATATCATGCTTCCTCGAGTTTATGGGAGAGACAGAATGCAATCAAGAGTAAAACATCCATATTCACCACAAAAACTGTCTTCTTTAATATCCACCCATCCATTCTCTTTCGCTTATCAGGGTCATGGGGGGAGCTGGAGCCTATCCCAGCTACCATAGGGTGAAAGGTGGTATACACTTTGTGTGAGGCAACAGTGCTAACCACCTCACCACCATGCTTCCCATCTGACATATGAGATTTCTTCGACATTAATAATAATAATAATAATAATAATAATAATAATAATAATAATAATAATAATAATAATAATAATAATAATAATAATAATATTGTTAATTTACAATTTAACTAAAATGAAGATCATTTTCAAGCCTTCTTTTCCAACTAGCTAATCTATTGCTACAAGGTGCTGGCAGCACCTGCCCTGTAGCTCAAAAGTATTAACACAGCATAAAACAAATGTAAACTCAAACTTAGTTACTTTGTAACATTTAAGTTAAAATTTTGAGTTAAAAGTTACACGGTGAAACTGCTTGGTTGTTCTCAACATTATGTTTTTGTGGTGAAACAAGTTTTCTGTTTCCATCTTTAACAGGAACTGTTACCTTTTTTCTTTTTCTTTTGCATATTTTGCAATAATGCTGTAGTGTGTTTTGTCGAAGGCTGTTAAAGTAGCTCCCTTTTTACTAAATCATCGTTTTAAGCTGGCGTTCAGCCTGGGCTTGTCACGTTGTTGAGCACTGGGGAAAATAAATGCATGTTACTGTATCACTGATATAATGATATGACTTTTTTATATCATATAAACATGTATGCTTGTATTATCACAGATGATAGATTGCAGAGCCCTAGTTCAAACCCACACAAGAACTAGGTCAGTTTACCACTCAAGTACTCTCTGTGACAAATGTCCATTTAAAAATGTCCCACTATACGTGAGGGAACTATGACTTAGAAATCCACTATTGGAAGTGTAGTTATCCTTATATTTTTCTATTTCCCTACAGGCACTGACTGCTTTCCCGATTGGTGTTGTGGGTACTCTAAAAGCTACACCTGGCTCAAGGCCATATAGATACACACAACACGTGGCACACACTGTAAGGCGTATCCAGTGTTACTGAAAGGTCACTTAGTACCAGGGGTGAACTGGCAATCTCGCACTTGTGGACTAATGGGTCAATGTTATTCTTTCTTTGTCAATATAATTAAAGAGGCTACAGGTGAGCTTGAAGAGTCACTGGGCACTGACCCTACAAGCACTGACAGCAACCCATTGGTTCAATCACATCTCTCAACATAACACACACACACACCACCACAACCACCCCCACCCACACACACACACACACACACACTTTCCTCTGTACTCATGCACCTTGTAGAACAGAGTGTACTGTTGAAGTGGTTGATGAAAGGTGGAGCTGAAAAGCTAAGAGATAAAAAGAAAATGAAACTAGTCAACAGAAGTACCAGCAACAAGTAAAATAAAGCCTTTGCAGTCACAGGATCCTGCTGTTCCTTGCATTAGCCACGAAGAAAAGCGAGAGGAGGAACAGCAGTCCCAGCAAGAGAGTGTGAAAGAGATAAAAGAAGAAGCAATTAACATTGTAAAAAAATAGATGGAGGGATGAAATTGGGAAGGAAGAAATTCAAGGAAACCAAATGGTCCATAGTCTGCTAATAGCTAAGATTAGCTTTTAATTGTCACAAGCATCACCGCGATGCCACTAACATGTCCTAATCCAACAACAACTGTACCAAAATGATTAAAACTTGCTTCAATATAATACACACACACACACACACACACACACACACACATATGTGTATATATATATGTATATATGCCAGGGGTGATTTTTTTTTGTCCCAGTCCAACCCTGCTTACTATCAAACAGGCAATTCAGCCATGGGATGGGTAAACTCAGCGGACAAAGTGACAATACAGACTCCAAGAAATGAGGGCAGATTGATTGTGTGCTTGTCTGTATGTCTCTGCATCCACAAATGTATTTTTATTGTAAAAAGCTGCTACCTGAACAGTTTTTCTTAAAAAAACAAACACAAAAAGATGGCTAACAGAAGAATAGTCTGGTCTGTGCACAAATAGAAATGCTTATCTTCTTTATGGTGTCTGTCTGTCTCAGCCCAGGAAAGTACCAAAGCCATCAAAACATGATTCTATAAATGGCTTGATAGTGACAGCTTCAGTGGTCAGACCACCATCAAAAACATCTTTTCAAACATTCTTACTCTTCACTCCTGATGTCAGTAATGTTCACAGTTTTTTTCCTCAGAAAATCTACAAAACTTCTGTGTGAATGTTTGACTTATGATTGATTTGAAATTTAGTTTAATTAGATACAAGAGCCTTAAAGCACCCTGATATCCTTAAAGAGACTACACCAACAAAAAAAAGAACTGCTATGGTTAATCAGATGCAGTTGCACTTGAACATATCACAGAGATTGCTGTCACATATATTTTCTCTGCATGTGTTTCTCTCTCGCTGTCTCTCTGACACAGATGCATGTCTGCGCACATTGTAAGTGCAAAAATAACGTCATACAAGCATAAGCATTAATATCAATGGCACCATCCTAGCTTTGGTCAGTATCATGGACAACAACCAAAGCCAGAAGTGAGAACTGACACATTTATTTAAGCTTACTCTATAAACTCACACTGGTTTCTTCAAGCAGGCTACAAGAAAACAGAAAATAACCTTGATATAATATTATGTCTATTAGCGTGGAACAAAAACGAGAAGCTCGTTCCTCAGAAGGTCCTCAGAGACAGGATGAGGTCACCATATAAAAAAAACAAACAAAAAAAACAAATAAACCCCACATTATTATAGCACCTAGATACAGTATAATCACACAGATATTACAGTACAAGTTCATATTTTCAACATACACTTGGTATCAGTGTTTCGCCCGTTAACAAAAACACATAGCAGCTCATCTGAACTTTATCGTTTCTACCAAAGTCCTTGGTGGCACTGCATCTCTTAAAAATCCTTTAAACAAAAATCTTACTCTTAAAAACACTCACTCGCGTGTTAAAGTCAGATTGTGTTTCAGTGTTTGTGGGCAGAGAGGTAAGACAGACAGCCCTTGAAACAGAAATCCTGTGACAGCAGAATGAGTGGACTGAACGGGATCTCATGACAGAAAAAGACACGCAAAGAAAGAGAATGCGAGGGAGGGAGAAATGAGACTGAATGCGAATCCTATCCTTTGCGGAGAATGCAGGCGATAGGACCCAGGGGGAACCTAGGAACTTAAAACTGCTTTATTGTAGTGAAGCTAGCGGGAATAAAACGAAGCCATTAAAGGAACTTTGACATCTAAACCTTAAAGTTAAAAGCATGTGTTTAATGACGGCGATAGAACAATAAGCAGTAGTGTGCGTGTATGCCTGCAACTTTTTTGCTTAGTGGTTATTTTATTCCAAAGGAAATACAAGCAAATTAACCACGCGGATACTTTAACGTTAAAGGACTCCATATTTAATCATTTTTCCAAACTAAAATAATCTATTACCAAACGTCCCAAACTGTTCTCTATAGAATGACCACGGAGACGTATGTTGCCAGTGAGAGAGTAGACTAGATGTTTCCATTTAAGAAGTTCTTTAGGTTAAGAATGATCATAAATGCTTTTTTTTTTTTTTTTTATATTTCCCCAATGCTGATACCCAAGATTACACCTGAGGAAAACCCAGTTTTATTGCACCTTTAGTGAACTCTGCTCCCCTTGTTCATGTTTTTCCCAGTTTGACCAGTTACTGGTTAATTTACAGTTCTTACTTCTTTCAAAACTCGGTCTTGATGGTAAATGGCAATGTCCTGTTTTAGTTTCCATTCAAACGCCACCCTGTTTTATTTTGAAACGTGTCACCGGACATTCAGCACGCGTTAATCCACTCCTCTTTACGCGGGTGTCTGGCACCCGGTGTAATGTGCACTCCTCTCCATTCCTCACCAACTCTAAGTCAGTCTGTCAGAGACCGTCTGAGCGCGCACACATACACAGAGCCCTTCATACAGTCTCTGGGGCACACGCGCGCACTGACGCGCACAGACACGTTGGCTCGCTCTGTCGGAACATAGAAGATAGGAGAGGAAAGGGAAGCGGAGAGCTCCCATTTATTTGCCCCCAACTTCCCTCTTTGCGTCTACTTGTGTCTTTCTGATTCTTCTTATCCACCAATGCAAGGATTTTATTACTCTTATTACTGCCACTGCTGTCCCGAACTAAGGGAAACAACTTTAAGGACCAGACGGGAGTATGTAAAATAATTCTTACTGCTGAACAAAACAAGAAGAAAAAGAAGGAAGAGATGGATAAACGGAGTAATTCTGGCGTTTGGCTGGCAGCTTTCTTCTACTTTGTACTTTGGGGACACACTGATGGACAATTCTTTCCAGGTAGTGAAGCAATTTATTCTTGTGTGTGTGTGTGTGTGTGTGTGTGTGTGTGTGTGTGTGTGTGTGTGTGTGTATGTGTGTGTGTGTTTTAAATATTTTCAGATTATTTGTGCATTGGTCGGCTTTGATTCAGTTTGAGTTGAATGTCACAGCGCTGAAGTTGCTCACATAGGGAGGACATGCAGGGTGATCTGAGCGCTTTGTGATTTCCAGGGCATTACAGATGCATATGTGGTACTGCTGGATAATGTGATAGTAAAGCAACTTTAAACTCAGCACGTTAGTCGCGGAATCTAAACCACTGTTCTGTATCCACACAGAAATCTTTGCATATGAGTAAGAATGTACGAAAAAAGGAAACTGCAATAAATCCCTTTTTTAAGTAATTATTGAGATGGGGTTTTTTTTAATAATAGTGCCAGTTTGACTTATGATGGACACTCGTCTGAGTTTGCGGGTTGGCGTCAGCATATGCAGTTCAGCTTCACATGGCTCATCGGAGGTTTTGACAAAGTTTTGGAGCTTAAGGAGGTTTTGCTTTACGAAGCCTACTGTAAGGACGGGCTACATGTTGTTGACGGTTAGAAATGTGTCTCATTTTCAGTTCAAATTATAGTCTACTTTGCTGAAATCACTTGGTTTTAGAAACGGGCAGAACAGTGCGCGCTTGACTCGGTCTGAGCGCAAAACAGTCAACTTACAGCGTCCCCACACTTCTTTACATAAGCTAATGATCACAGATATTTTGACATGTACTCCGGCATGCATATAAACGCGCACCTGTACAGCGGTACCATATGAAAAAAAGTGCAAGTGTTATTTAGAAACAAAGTGAAGAATACCTGAAGTTTCCTTTTTAATCTTTGGGCAATGGACTAATTCTAACAGCAGTTCAGATAGCCGAGTAATACTCCGCTTCTCAAACGGCAAATATACCTGACAGTATATTACAGTAAACATACAGATACACAGTTTAATCTCTCGGAGTTTAAAGCTACGGAATCCTCTTGCTGTCCGCAACATCTCCCCTCCGCAGCCCATACTCAGCATCGCTCTGGCACTTGTTACGCACAGGCGAGGTATGGAGAGTTTTCGGAATCCTTTTGGTTTTAGGGATATAATCGAGTCAGTGGTGATTACGATTATCTTTTTTCAGAAGTGGAAGCGCCACAGTTAGATACAAAGACACGAGAGTCGAATTACAACAGCATCGTTATTACTCCCAAACATGGGATATATATCATTTCTTGATAAAACACATCCCGAATGAAAACCAAGAAGCAGTTTAGAAGAGATCAACATGCGATTCAGTAATGGAAACATTTAACGATTCTTCAAAAAAATATAGTCAATATTTAAAATTATAATGCAAGCACTTTATGCCCTCTGCCTAGCGCTGTATCCCATGTTTCGTATGCTCTTTGATCGTTGAATCTCACTTTTTAACGGTCATGATACAATATGAGACTTTAAAAAACGTCCGCTTGTGTCCTCTGCTCAAACTCAGGAAACTGAAGGTAGACGTGAGATGAAAAAAAAAAATCCGTTAAAGTCAGCGATGTTTCAGCGGACTGCAGCAGCAACCTGTCTACTCTGTGTTCTGCTCTCTCCAAGCATCTTCTGCTTGGTATTCATGACTTGTACGACTGCAAAAAGAGGCTACTTTGAAAGACTGGCTCTAAACACTGAGTCCTTCCTCGCTTTATCTTGCATTCTGTGTTGCAGAGGTGCAGAGCCGCGACTAGCCTCTTTCCGTGCGTAATGGTGCAGCGGAGGTAACCTGTACTTTGTGCGTTACGATAAAGGAAGTACATAACTCGTCAAATGTGTGTGTTTATGTCTGAATTCAACTAAAAACTTAAAGCTTTGTGAGATATGAGTCTTCATTTCGACAGGCTAACATTAACAGACACGAGGAGAACAAAAGAAAACAGTTTTAAAGCCACATAAACAAAGGAAAGCCTATCCTTCATACAGATTTAAAGCAACTAATGAAACACAGGTGATCTGATCATCAGGCTGTGATAAATGGACAAAAGGCTCAAAATGTTGCAGAGGCTGAAAATATTTTTAGTTTGTTCGTTTTTTCTAAAGAACGATTTGGAGTCTTTATAATATAAGAATGCATCATCATTCTGAATTGTTTCACTCACATTTTTCACTTTATTTGCAATTTATTTTATTAGTGTGTGTGTTCGTGTATATGTAACAGAAGAGAGCAAAGGGACAGTTTTTTTGCTTGTTGTTTGATACGTGCCGTTGGGGGGCGATATTGATACATCCTTGCTATCTGTCGGACAGATTCCCCTATCTCTCTCTCTCTCTCTCTCTCTCTCTCTCTCTCTCTCTCACACACACACACACACACACACACACACACACACACACACACACACACACACACACACACACACACACACGGTTTAGACTTTTTAAAATGATTGTTTTTTCTTTTTATTCCTCTTACAAAAAATGTGAAACATATTCAGCTATAATGATAATAGACTGAAATCCAATGATGAAGAAATCAATTTCACCCCACGGCTGTCAGTCACTCTTAATGACATCTTGTAGAGGTTGTAATAACCCTCTAATCCATCCTCATATGGAAGCTGCATTTGTATTTGTCTGTTTGCGGACTTAGTTTTTCTGTGTTTATTTATTTCATACTTTTATTTTTTTTAAACATTCAGCTGTTCTAGTTGGCGTTTTGAAATTGGTTTAAGCTGAAGTTTAATCTGAAGTCAGTGTATGACTTATTGATAAAGCATTAATAACTTACCTGCTTTCGCCTTACCTTTGCTTTTGTGATTTGGGTGAACTGATCCTTTAAAAAGAGGTTCATTTGTTCTTGTGTTTTGCAACAACATTATGTTCAAGAAAGCAGAGGCATGTGTTACTCAAGGCCGTCCTTTCATTTGGTGTGTGTGTGTGTGTGCGTGTTGGGTGCAGCTGTGCTCCTGATACATGTCTTTGAGCTCCAGTGCCCACTAATTGTTGAATATCCGGTTGAATCTGGAGGTGATGGGCACTGAGGTGTGTGTGTTTTCATGGAAACCAATTTACAATTTATATTCCACTTAATTAGATTTCTTTGGCAGCAAGGACAAAAGGGGGGAAAGTGAGAAAAAGAATGAAAGGAGAAAGGGAGCGACCGTGTACTTACTTACTCTTTCTCCTTGACTTGTTTGCCTGTTGTGTTGACATGATAAAGGGATATAGAGAAGTCTTTGGCTCTGATCAAATAAACATCTCTCAATTCCCCAATTAAAGAGCCATTTGTAAGATTAGTGTAGAGACTGCTATGTGTGTTTTGTAAATGAATGACACATGGAGACCTCTCATATAAGTGAAGTGGAGTAAAACTGTGCAGAGGTGAGGGGAAAAAGAGATTTACATGAGGAGAGGAAGGACGTGTAGAATGAACAATGATGAACTTAGGAATAGAGAACACGAGAAGGTGCGGTGAAATGAGAAGGTCAAAGAACAATTTGGGAAGAGAATGGAGGAGATGTGTGGAAAGGGTGAACTTAGGAGGGGGAGGGGTAAGAGAGAGAAACTCAGGGTTAAGAGAGCAAAACGAAGGGGTGGGAGTGAGGAAAGAAGAAAGGGGGAGAAAGAGAGAGCAAGGGAAAATATGAGGAGGAGTAAGAAGGAGAGTACTCATCTAGATGGGGTGACGAATGAGGCAGCAGATGATATGACCATCCCTTCTTGCAATCTCATCCTTTTGCCTTTGCCTTCAAGCTGCTTTCTATGAATCTTCTCCATCTCCCCTTCTATTTTGAAAGGAAGTGGAGAAAGAAGAAAATGATGGAAATGAAAGAAAAGACAGAAAGAGTAAGAAGTAGAGTAAAATTCTGGACATGTAAAACAAAAGGTAGAGAAACTGAAGTTATAGAGGGGAGAGAAGAGCAGATGCCAAGAACAGGACTGGAGAAGGAAGAGACTGTGAGAGCAGAAGAGAGGACAAGAACAAAAAAAGAGAGGAGCTGTCTAGCTGAGATGAAGAGAGGCAAAGGAGTAAGGACGAGTGGTCGGAGGAAATGACAAAGTATCACAAGACTTCCAGAAAAAAAAAACTGCACTAAGTTGATTATGTCTCACTGTTATCGACTGTCTGAGTGGCTATAATTGTTTCCTTTGCTGTGTGTGTGTATGTGTCTTAAAGAACGACAGAGAGAGAGAGAGAGAGAGAGAGAGAGAGAGAGAGGGATTTATGACAGGATATCTGTCACCTCATGCCCCACTCTGTTTAGTATGCTGTCCATCCTCTGTGTGCGTGTGTGTCTCTGCCTAATCCACAGCACTTATTCTATTGGCCCGACTAACTGACAGCCTAATAGCAGGGCATGTTGAGTGCTGGAGCATCGTGCATGTGTGTGTGTGTGTGTGTGTGTGTCGGAAATAGAAAGAGACGGACAGTTTGGTATTGAATGAATGGTAGTGCATAGTGGAGCTGAAAGAGACCAAAGGTATAAAGAGTGAGAGCAGCCAGTCTCTCCATTCACTAATGTGCACTTAGAAAAAAGAAGGTGTTAATGCAAATGTGCATGTGGTGCAGTATTAGCGCGCAGTTACATCAGAAATTAATTTGTATACCCTTGGTGCTGAATGCCTGCTGATGCAGGGACCACTCACCACCCTTAGATGGCTTACCACCAATGCTGGCAATAGCCTGAATTGCCAGGCACCAATTAGCTGGAAGACCTATTCTAAGTGCTAACATAAGCTTTGGTTAATGCAAATACATTTTGTGAAATTTCAGATGATTATAATCTCAGCTGCAGACAAGTTCAGAGGTGGAAAGACAAAATCATTTCCACAGTTCTCATTAACGTCGCGTAAAAGTCTCGTACATCTTCCATTTTTTAAAGTCTAGCGAGGAGTACATACAGAGTGATTGGGAAAAAAATAGTGGGAAAGTCATTTTTTCACCACAGATGTGGTCTGTCTTTTATGATTCTCCAATAAATTTCATTATTAGGATGTCTTTCAAGTTCACCATTTGTCTGAAAGCCCTTTCAACATTTGAGGCAATAATCACAAAGCACCTTCAGCACCATTATACCCCTAGTCACAAAAATGCAGATTATATTCCCTTCCTCTGCATGTTTTTACTGAAATGTAATTTTTCTGTAAGCTCATGGCCAATTATCAAAATTATTGCCTGAAAACATTAACAAAGTTACTCCCTTGTAGGAGGCAAACAACCATGAGTTCTCTGTTCTGGAAGATGGTAGCCAGGCTGACAGTTATCTGCGATGGGGATATTTGACAGTTCAAAGCTGAATGAGACACTATGAGCACTCAACGATGACATAGCTGTCAAATGCAACTCTAATGTAAGGACAAGAAAAATGGGTGTTTAATGGGCCTGAGGGCGAATTGCCTGGTGTGTCCACGGAGCCATCAGCGCACATAAAACTCATTCGTAACAAATGTACAGATTTAGCCATCAGAGATGTGGCCAGTTTTCCATTAGAACTACAGATAGCTTTATTAAATGGGCTGAAGATATTTGGTGTAGTGAAACCAAGATGTCTTATAATATGCACAAGCTGAGCATGAAACGGAGAAAAATTATTTTTCCCACCTGCAGAGGATTTAGAGCATGACTCAGAGGGAGAAACATCTCTCACTTACTCTCAGAGAAAAGTAGAAAGCGTGTATAAACATTTTAAAACAAAGAATTCCCTTTATAGTTGAGCGTAAACATAAACAGTTAATGCCTTCCCTCATTAAAGTAAACTAAGAACATATGGTGTATATTTCAGTGTATTTTTGTGCACTACTTTTTCAGTACAAAAGTGAGATAGCAATACAAGCTGAAAAGTTAATATCATCCCAGGACATTGTGTTATTGTAAAGTACCGCATTGTTAAATCTGTAGTTTAAACATATGCCATACAATTCAATTCAATTCAATTCAATTCAATTCAATTCAATTCAATTCAATTCAATTCAATTCAATTCACTTTAAATAGCACCAAAACAACATCAACAAGAACAACAACAGTTGGCAAGATAACCCCAACAATCAAATGACCCCTTTTGAGCAAGTACTTGGTGACAGTGGGAAGGAAAAGCTCCCTTTCAACAGGAAGAAACCTTTGGCAAAACCAGGCTCCACTTTTATCACAGCCAAAAGAATTCAGATTGATGATATTGTTGTATCTATAGAAAAAAAATAATAAGGGACAGCAGTGTAATTTGTAAATGTAAAACAGGTTATAGCTATGTAATGATCGTATTCTTGCAGCTCTAACTTAACACTTTTGCTGACTGACCAGTTCACCAGGCAACTTGTGCAAATTTATTTGTAGAAAAATAGTTTGAAGTTGCTTGCCTTGCTGTACATCTTTGTGTGCCACCCACAGGCCCTGTAGAATGTGGAAAGAGTATACAGTTTTTAGGCAAAAGAGTCATAATACATGGTATTTCTGCAGTATGTCAGCTCATTATTACTTGCTACAATAGTTCTGGTAAAGTTAAATGTGCTGTTAAGATCTCAAATCCAGAACTTAAAAGTTGGATAGCAAAAAGGTATTCTTATTAATATGGTGCCAACATTTTAAACCCACATTATAAACAATAAACAAATTTGGATACAGTGGAAAAAAAAGAAGTTTACATTCATTTTATCTATTTGGGACAAGTGTAGGTTGAGGTATGCAGTCATGTTGACTAAGTATATCATAAATCATGGTTAAGAAATCTCACAACGATACTCTCATAATTATAATTACTTTTTGGGTACATGCCAGTTACACTGGAATGATTTTCTTTCCCTACCTGAGTACAGTAGAAAATATCATGACTGTGAGCTTTGAAAAGAGAAGAAAAGAGCATTCATTTCTGTCTTCATTAGTCACCAAAGCAGCAGAAGATACCACTAACACTTACCATACAGCTGTCTTTCAAGCAGTAATAGCCTAAATAAAATATATGCCTGGTGGACATTGAACTTTCATTATAACAAATTAAACCATTAATTACAGTTAATTCATGCATTACATAAATTATACAAGGTTACGTTTATAGCAGCCTATAAATTATACAGCAGTCATAAGTGATACAACAGTGCATTCAGAAACCTCAACCTTAGAAGGGCATAATGGCATTCCTGATAGAATTCAGCAGCTGGATGCTAGCAGACATAAATGAGCTGGAAAATGTTTTTGTTTTTATCCTTTAGAGGCTGTTAACTTCGGCTTCAGGGCAGGATGGTGCGGATGTTCATCTTCCATGTCTTATTGCACTTTGACTTCACTTTCAGAAGGGAATGCATCAGTAAACATAGCTTTGTGGCACTTTTAAGCTTTCGGGAGTTAGGCGAAAAGAAAATGCAACTCTTAATAAAATTTTGAGTATGAGTGGTTCCTTAAATTTTCAGAAAGCTGGCCCCCTGCCAAAATCGCCTCCACTGTTCATTTGTGAAAGCAGTTTATGGCATGTTAATTAGTTTCAATAATTAAGCATTTTTTAGACACTGTGACACACATGTCATGAAAAAAAAACTTTGGTTTTGTCACCTTTTTGATGGGTCAGATTTAATTGACTGGTAATTTAAAGAATTACTCTTTAGAACACATGTTTATTGCTGTAAAAGGTTACTTTTTCATCCAAACAATCATCTTTTCCTAATTTGAGAAGTTAGGAAAAGATGTTGGTTAGGCCTGCACCTAACCAACAGGTTTTGGTTGAAATTAATCCATGAATGAAGACAAAACTGAAGTGTTCTCTGACATGAGAACTGGACCTCAGTCTTCTGGTTGAAAGTCAGTAGCTTGCTGAAATATCTTTGACAGGCTAATAATATAATAACCTCTTACTTTGAAATTATTGGTATGCACAGCACACAAAGTTTAATGAGCAACTACTAAATACACAGTTTTTATTTCTACTGAAACATCATCTGTTGTACCAGAGCAGGAAATACCTCACAAAATAAGAAAAATTATGTATAAAATAGATTATTCAAACCTTGGATGAACATATCTCTATTTCAACAGTTTCATATAATTGCTGTCTTTATTGATAAAGATATAACAAATTAATCTGTATTTAAATATTCATTAGGTTCCAAAAGTTCTTGTATAGTAAGAATGTGATGTGAAAAATTTCAAAATAAAAGTTCTTTCCTGATTTTGCTCTCTTGGAGTTAAGATTGGTTTAATCTGACAAACCAAAACTGTTTACAAGGAATAATTTTGGTCTTATTTAAAGCAACTGCCCAAATAAAATAAGAGCAATACTGAGCATTCAATTAAACTGGTTCTCTGAGGACTTCATAACTCTAGAACAGGGGTCTCGAACGCCAGTCCTTCAGGGGCAGTGTCCTGAAACTTTTCCATGTGTCCCTGTTGCAACACACCTGAATAAAATTAGTCTGTCATTAACAAGAGTATAGAACTTGACTGCATGCTGAAGTGGCAACCCCTAACCCTACTCAAGTAAATGTAAGTGTTTGGAAAAATGTACTTCTAACAGTACTTTTATTGCACCATGTTTATTCACTCATGAGCTGCTGTAACATGAATCAAATGGCTGATTTGCCACCTCAGCATGCAGTCAAGTTCTATACTCTTGCTAATGACCTATTCATTTTATGCAGGTGTGCTGCAACAGGGACATATGGAAAAGTTTGAGGTAACCGGCCCTCCAGGACTGGAGTTTGAGACCCCTGCTCTAGAATGACTTCCTTCTTTGCTTCCAATAGATAAAAGTTGTCCTTAACTACAACCAACCCAGGATTTTGTCTCTTTAATGTGAGGACACTGCTTTTGAGGTTTTGCCAAAATAACTGATGCTTGTGCGATATTCTCACCAATTTTTCTTAATTGGCGTGATGTTTCCTCCAGATTAGTTAAGCTTTTATGAAAAGGCTAAAGTGGCCATTTTCCTGCCATGGTACTCCAACTGGAGTAACTGCTGAAGATGAGGGCACATGTCTAAAATGGCAAAACAAACTTGGAGACAAATCAAGTCGTGATTGAGCTGATTAGAATGTTGGAGGTGTAAAACATACACGGTGCAGCGCATTAAAAACTTCCTTCCCTCTAATTAAAATAACTGCTGATTAATGCAAGAGGTCTTAACGATGCTTAACAAGGTTTTGCGGTAATTAATCCATATTTAATAGAAGATGTTAGGCGGGAGAGACTGCTTCGTCGGCTGAATCAACAAGCTTGGGGGTGTGGATGGCAAAAGGGAAATAAAGGAGGAAATGAGTCAAATAAGTGTGGGTAGCAGTTATAAAGACAGTTATTCAATTTAGCTGAAGGAGAGAGAAGAGAAAGAAAAGATATTAGATGACATCTGAGCATCTCACTGTATTCTCAGAGTGACTAAATTTAATTTATGTCAGACTGTGTGGGAGGTTTTACTCAGAAGATAGATACACAGATGTAGTCAGAGGCACTCTCAAGTAGTCTATAAAACATTTCGTATAAAAATCTAAATAACCAAATCAAACTTTAAAGTTCAGGATAAAAGAGCCTTTGTAGAATAATTCCTGTTTATTACAACTCGGGTCTTGGTCTCTATTAGTAGTTATGGCCAGCTTTTCTATCATCATCCTTAACTGTATAAAAAAAAGAAGCAGGGCAGGAAACACAAGCGGTAGAAATAGAAAAAAACATATTAGGAAGAATAGATAACGGCATTCAATAAAAGTATTACCCGTATAGTGTATTCATGGTTTGAGTCACCTGATTCCTAGCCAATGACTCCGACAGGCTGTGGAGCTCTTTCGACTTTTGCTCTTGAGTCAGTGTCTTTATAGGAATGCATATAAATAACTGAATTCCACTTCTACCACTTTTTTATGCCATGCAAAAATGTTATTAGTTATTAGGTATAAAGTCAAGGTTAAAGCAATGTTCAAAATGTGGAATCATGATATGCCCTTACATGCTATTTATTCACACTTTCATGATCTGTCTCTAACGTTGTTGTTGAATACTTTATTGAAGACCAAAAAGAACTCTGGCAAATCAGCTTTAGCTGCAGTTTTGTGTTTGGTTTAGGGGTGAATGGCATGTCACTTAAACTAAAATGGTGAGCATGGCAAAACACGTTTGCTAAAAATTTGCAGCTAATATTCTCTCTTTCATAACACTGATGTGGAGACTTCTGCTCAAAGGACCACTGTGCTTAAACACAGGCTCACAGGGGACACTACTAGATTCAGAAAACACCTTACTGTGCTTTAATAACAGCTTAGTAACAGGACAATGTGATTGTCGAACCTAATCTATGGGTAACTTGTTATAGAGTCACAATGCTTATTAATCAATTGACACATATTTCTGGAAAATAATGCTACATTATTATATGTTCTTCAACATGAATTCCTAACATTATTTTATGCTCCTGAACACAACTCTTCATCAATCAGTGCGCTCTCATTTGTATTGATTTGTGCCCATGTACACAAAATGAATGTTTTCCACTTTTGAGAGTGGTCGGAGGTGAAGCAAATCATTTACAAGTTCATACATATGAAAGATTTTCCCATCTTATTGTTTCAGGTTAAGCAATAAAAAATGATTTGGTTAAGGTTATGTATTAAAAAAAACTACAGGGTCAGGAAAAGACCTTTATGGTAAATGGCCTGTATTTGTATAACACTTTACTCAGTCCCTAAGGACCCCAAAGCACTTTACATTACATTCAGTCATTCACCCATTCACATTCACAAAATACTGCTCTGTCTTTTAAAGCTTAGTTTTCTTGGTTCTCATGGTGACATCTCGCTGCTTTCTCAAGAAAATATAGATGCTTCTGACATGACAGACACACAGTTTCATGAGTCATTGTCATGAAAAATGTGAAAACTGGTGTCCTTGAGCAAGAAAGACTGCTTTTTTGTGATTATTTAAAATGTTGTTATGTGACTGGACTGGACTGTACATAGACTGAGGAAAGGCAGAAATAAAAAGAGATATTTCAGAAGAAGTGGTCAGAGATGATAAAAAGCGAGATTCAAAGAAACTGAGACTGCAATTCAAAAGTCGAAAAGTATCTTTCTCATGGGGAGAAACTGCACAGAACTAACGGTAGAAAGACAGAAGAAAACTAATTATAAGGGAATATAAAGTTGGCAAAGAAGGAATAAATGAAGATTGACAAAGGTTTGGATAGAGAGGAATGGAGAGAGCGCTAGAGACAGATAAGAGCAAACATCATAATATTTGCCTGGCAGTTTGATTTCCCCTCTCATTATTTACACACGGAAACACACACACACACACACAGTGCTTCTTACACACACACACACACACACACACACACACACACACACACAGACACACAACACACACACACAACACACACACACAACAACAATAACACACCCCAATATACACACATGTTGTTTTTTTGACAGAACAGTCTGAAGGTGCCAACCATCTTCTAGTTGTTTACAGACGTTCATCTGTACACACTCTTTCACACAAACAGATACACATGTATAGTACACACAAATGCACACACTTGGCTAAAATACTGCCAAGTATACACAACTGTAATCCAGCATCTGCTCTCCTTTATTTATCACTTACTTTTAATCTTTCTCTTCATACTGCATTCTTGATGTGTGATTTTCTTTCTTTCTTTTTAAACAATTCAGCCTCTTTCTTATTTTTCTCACTCCATATAAGCATCCTCCCATTCATTCATTCATTTTAGCCTCACTTCCACTGATTCGACAGTCCATCTGCCTGTCAGTCTATCCACTTATGATTTCATCATTTCAGCAATCATCCATCTAACTGTCAGTCAAACCAAACCAAAGCGGTGCACGTGAAGCGAAAGGCAAAACACAGCGGTGTAAGTGTTCATGAGTTCAGTGTGAGTGTACGCGTCCAAAGGTGAGTGTGCGCTCAGATGAAATGCTGATTAATAGATAATTGCTTCTGTCATGGGTAGCTACAGAAAATGCTGCTTGGATAAGTGATACAGACGCACAGAGAGGAAGACAGACAGGAGAATGGACAGATAGACAGAAAACCATTTCCTCAGCCAAGAAGCATGGCAGCCACTGCTTTACCTGTCACTCACAGATAGAGGTTAGAGAAGTAGGGGCGATGGAAAGAAAGAGTAAAATACATAAGTGGGGGAGATTGAGAGGGTAAACGTGAAACCAATGAGGAGGAAGTGGAGGAAGCTGTGAGAGAAAGAGATTTGAGATGAGAGAAAACCATTGACTCTGGAGGATAAAAAGCAGAAATGACAAATGGGAGAATGAGTGGGAGAAAAGAAGGAGAAATAAAGATTGTAGATTGCTGAGGAGGAGGTGCAGGAGGAGGGAAAAGGAAGAGATTAAAAAGTTTAACATGGACAATGAGAAAACGCCTCATTGATAAACACTTTAATACATAAACGTGCTTGTGTTTTTACATGCCACCCTCATGCTTGAATAAGCTGAATAAGTGAACACCTCGCACTCAGACTGTTGGCTTACTTGTGGTAAAATGGGAAGAAGGGCCTTCAGCTTTCAGGCCCCTCTGCTGTGGAACCAGCTCCCAGTTTGGTTTCAGGAGACAGACACCTTCTCTACTTTTAAGATTGGGCTTAAATCTTTCCTTTTTGATAAAGCATATAGTTAAGGCTGGATCAGGTGACCCTACAATAGCCCTGGGCTGCAGGTAGTTTCCCATGATGCATGTCTCTTTTTCACGCACCTTTTTTTTATCACTATGTGTTTACACACCACTCTGATTTAATCATTAGTTATTAATCTCTGGCTCTCTTCCAGTGTGTTTTTTATCCTTTCTTGCTCCCCTCACCCACAACACAGCACAGCAGATGGCTGACCATTCCTGAGGTCTGGTTCTGCCAGAGGTTCTTTCCTGTTAAAAGGGAGCTTTTCTTTCCCACTGTTTCCAAAGAATTGCTCAAAGATCATTGTAGGGTATCTGCTTAACAATATAAAGCACTTTGAGGCAACTGCTGCTGTGATTTGGCACTATATACTGTGAATGAAACTGAATGAAGCTTGTTGCGTAAATTGCAGTGACCTTTTCCATCAGGATAGAGTCTAAATCTAACCTTAGTGCATTTTTATACCATGTCAGCCTGTCTCTAAGCTGCCACTGCTGAACGCTGCCACATTTAAGTGCATATGTTTTCTGCTTTTTGTAAAGTCACGTAAGTATGAGCATTGTGGTCATTACTCAAAAAGTAATTTATTACAAACTGTTACTTTAAAAAAATGTATTCCATGAAGAAAATAATTTGCTACTCTTTAGATCACATTTCTATTAGGCTACATTTCTACACTGGGAATGTAGCCTAATGCCAATGTAACTGACAGCAAAGCTGGTTTTCCCAAAGAAAGCTTAATATAGAAATATACCGAGGTGCATCAATTAATGTTTGAAATCACTGATGATTAAGATGTCAAGTTAATCGGTCAATCATAATCTTGTTGTTTATTTAACTCTGAGGAGACAATTCAGGAAGTTGTAAGTTCTCTATAGGGTCATCTGTGCACCTTTAAATAGAACTGGAAAGAATTTTCTTCCAGGATGTTGTTCTTCCCATCTTCTCTTATCTAGAACACCCACAAATCCCAGTGGTCATATTTTGTATGAACGGAGCCATTATACAACAATTATGAAATAGAAGACTTTGTTTGAAACATAAATAACCTGTTTTTCTAACAGATGAAAATTTGATTGCTTGTGAAAAGCTATAGTGGCACAGAAAAACAAGCAGGAAAAAGGGGGCAGATATATAGGAAGACACATCAACACAAACAGAGTGATGATCTATATTTGATCTGCGCCTTTGTTCTTTGTACTATGTGAGGCAGTTCATGAAGTACGTCTTTGTTTCTAAACATGCTATAAATAAATTCACATCTACTCTGCCCGGTGGACAGTTAGAGAGCAAAAGGCATTTTAACTGTAAAGAACATAGAGCTTTTCTTGCATATTTTTAGATTAAAGCAGTAAAGTTTTTCCCAATAGATAGATGCAGAAAAAACTGAGAAAAAGAAGCAAACAGACAAACACACTAATAAATTCTTGACTTTATAAACGCTCTAGTTCTTCAGTGTTAAACTAGAACAACAAACTAGAGCTTCTTCCTTCCTTCCATGTAGTTTTTATTGTAGATTCTGAACAAAGACAAAAACCTTCAGCAATACAATATGTGTTTATTGCAAGAAAAGGAAATGACAGCTATTTGTCATGTTGTACTACAAGCTGGAAAGGAACTTTCATTACTGTGCAGCCCATTAAATGAATGGCAGAATCTTGAATTGTGATGAAGTGGTGAAAAGTAAGAATAGAGGTTTGTATTACAAACTGCTTTCTCTGTTTCCCACTACAAACTTTGAGACAGGAATAGGCTGCAGCGGGTTTTACTACTAGTTGAGGATAATTGCGGAGCAGATGTTGGATGAGACTTTGTTGATGACTACTGCTGAGTTATGAGTCATGACTAATTATGAATATACTTTAAGTCCTCCATGGTTGTATGCAATGAGATAATGGCCCATTAAAACACTCTTAACATGCATGGACCTGCATGAAACAGGTGCATGACCCATTTCAGCTTTACAAGTGTAGTTTAAAACAGTCTCATCATTTTAAAGCCCGCACTCAACTCCCCGTCTATAGCACCAACAACAGATTGTGACTCCTATTTGTAAAATATGTCATTCTCAGACTTAGAATTATCCCCTTAATTGTGCACAATACTCGGGGTATATTTAACAGCAGACATTAAAATAAGTGTTAATGACAAATTTTCCAGAAAAATAAGAGAAAGATCTGTATGTTAAAAAAGAAAACAAATCTAATCAGAGACTAACGTGCAAGCAAGAATAATTCAGTCCTGCCAGTTTGGGCATGAAATTTGAAAATATTTCAAATAGTAATTTTCTAGGATAATACCATGCATACTTTTATTGCTCAGCATGGCATAGCTGTCCATTTTGCAGCCTACCCACAACTAAGTGGTTTGTCAGTGAAGTAATAGTCAGTGGCATGGTATGATGAACCCAAGGTGATGGAGACATGTCATGCCCCCATTACTTGTGATTTTAGCACTTTGTCATTTTTAATTATGTTCATGTAACATTTTCTTTTCATGCAAATAGTAAATGCACATGTAATTATTTCCTAATCTGCTGTTTCATAAACATTACTTTGTGTGAATTTGTGTGCAATGGTCAACTTACAGCGTACAATAATAAAACCACCACTGTATGAACATTATAAATGACTTCCATAACTTTTGTTACACTGCTGGAAAGCAGTAGAGGCTGTAGCTATCTGAGCAGCACAGTCTTATTCTATCAGGCTGTCAGTCTGTAGCCCAGAATAGCATGACTCACAAAGGAGCAACAAAACCCAAAGAAATGCAATACCAGCAGCAGCAGCAGCAGCCAACTGTGTCGACCGTGTCTGTACTTTAGAGCAGATATTAACTGTGCCATAAGAGCAGCCTTTTTCCCTTTCTACAGATTAGAGAGGGAAGAGATAACAAGAGAAAGAAGAAAAGAAGGTGATTAAAAAGAGAGCTTTATAGATACATTGAGTTGGGGTGGCAGGTAAAAAAAAAAAATCAAATGACAGTGTAAGATGTAAAATGAGAGCGATGACAGGATTAAATGAAGATGACAGGGTAAGAGGCCAAAGAAGGGAAGTGATGGAGAGTATTTCGAGTGACAGATAGATATGTTTTTGTTTTTAGTAAAAAAAAAAAAAAAGAAGAAAAAATAAACTATAACTAGTATTTGATTAATTAATGCAGTTTTCCCAAATCTGCCTTGTTCCAGCGATGCATTCCTATTTATTTGCTCATTCAACTTGTTTCACTTTCACTACAGTCCAAAAGCATGATCTTAGCTCGCCTGTCAAAACTGTAATACCAAGCACACATGCCCATTTGTTTCTCAAAGGATCTCTTCATGTCTAGTGTTGACTGCTGTGAGGCAAAGAGAGCAAGAGCAGGGTAGGCTATGGGAGAAGATAAAAAGAGAGAAGAGGAAACTCAAAAGAGCAGCAAAGAAAGGAGGGAACGATAGAGATAAAGAGAGTATATGATAAGAGGAAAGTGTTGGGTATTAAGAAATAGTAGTGAAAGTGTAAGCCATGGATGGTAATGAACTACCCTGTTGCTCAATAGACCACCAATCTTGGCACTGAGCCTGTGTGAGTGTGTGTGTGAGTGTGTGTGTGTGTGTGTCATTGGCAGGAGGAGGAGACAGCTCTGGGATAGTAACAACCCCCTTGTCTTATTCCTCTTGAGGTCCTATTAACCTTTACTCAACATTCGCAAGCACACACACACACACACACACACACACACACACACACACACACACACACACACACACACGAGAGATCCGGCATGCGCAACTTTCACGCAGTTTACTGGGAGGATTTCTGTGGACAGTGGGCTCCCATAATTCCACTTCCTCTTCCTTTCATGGTGTTTTAACATTTTTGTCAAATTGGAAACAAAAAACAAAAACAAAAAAAACATGTCTTTGCGGATCTGGGGCCCGTTCTTCGTACGTCGCTTACTACATCCAAGATCAAATGACACATCCAAGACCAAATCATCGCGCTAACCGTGAGCTCGCTAATCCGGTTCTCCGAACACACCTGCTGTTGACGATTAGTACAGCTGGATGAAGTAATGTGAGATCACTGGGTGTCGTAAAAGGGGCTACGCATCGATAGTAGAAACATTGATCGGCAACCCTCTGATTGGTCGGCGAAAATGTCGAAGGGTCTCTATTTCCGGCAGCAGAGCAAGAACTCTTGAGTGAGGGATTTCAGGAGTTTCAGAGTTTAATTAAAACGCAAGGAGAACACTGCAAAGGCTGCAAAAGCAAGGAGAGAGGGCTGGCAGAAAGTTGCTGACAAATCAAACTCGTAGGTAATTAATAATAATAATAATAATGGATTGGGTTTATATAGCGCTTTCCAAGGCACCCAAAGCGCTTTACGATACCACTATTCATTCACTCCCACATTCACACACTGGTGGAGGCAGCTACGGTTGTAGCCAGGCTGCCATATCGCGCCATCGGCCCCTCTGGCCAACACCAGTAGGCGGTAGGGTAGATCTATCATATGACACTATATTGTCCAATATCATATGGCATTATATTATATCATAATATGTTATATTATATCCCCTTTCACATTAGAGCCACAACAGGACCCACAAGAACATGGGAACAAGTAAAAGTGGAATACAGGAGTATTCTACAGAATGGTAATATTTATCTCTTAGATTGCTTTTCGTCTCTTGGCAAGGTATCTGGCCTGTAATACTCTGTTAGTTTGTTCATAACAGCAACCAAGAAAAGGGCAGAGGAAAAAAAGACAGGTGGTGGTCCTGCACCCCCTCGTCAACAAGTTGGTTAAGTAAATAATACCCTCACGGGAATATCGATATCTCTCAATGAGCACACTGTCGCGCTGAGCTAAAGGATCCTGTCTATCCCGCAATATACGCTGAATTCTGAGGACTCTCCTTATCAATCTTGCACCTTCCGCAATGGGTGGCTCGCGTATACGGACAGGACATGGCTGCGACAGGCTTCCCAAATCCACCTTCGCTTTTATAGCCGTGGTCTCTCATCTTGATTACACAAAGTAATTTACAATTACTACTCTGAAATATGAATTACATCTGTAATAATCACATACATGTAATAGAATGTTAATAGTACATTTCCCTTTTTTAGGAAATGACCTGTATGTATCTGTGTGAAATCAATAAAAGGATCAAGTGCTGCATTATCTTTAGTTACATTGATGTTATTTATTTATGGTGAAACAGTGGTGGAATATCGCTGTTGCTTTCGTATAAATGAAGCGGACATACCTGCGTGGCCGCGATCTAATCCTGTACAGTAACTGCGAGCGTTTACGCTTACGGCTCTGTTGCTATGGCAGCAAGTCCCGGATGAGCTTCGGGGAACCGAACGATCCAAGATCACGCGAAATCGTCAACAATCAAATCCAGCTAACTTACTTAGCGAGGTATGAAGAACA